>NC_092715.1:5797671-6047671 GCF_047496885.1 Scyliorhinus torazame | reverse complement strand
TAAGCTCAGGGAAGGTGGTAAAAGAGGGGGAGGGGTGGCATTGTTAGTCAAGGACAGTATTACAGTGGCAGAAAGGACGTTTGATGAGGACTCGTATCCTGAGGTAGTATGGGCTGAGGTTAGAAACAGGGAAGGTGAGGTCACCCTGTTAGGGGTTTTCTATAGGCCTCCAAAAAGTTCCAGAGATGTAGAGGAAAGGATTGCAAAGATGATTCTGGATAGGAGCGAAAGTAACAGGGGGGACTTTAAATTTCCAAATATTGACTGGTAACGCTATAGTTCGAGTACTTTAGATGGGTCCGTTTTTGTCCAATGTGTGCAGGAGGGTTTCCTGACACAGTATGTAGATAGGCCAACGAGAGGCGAGGGCATATTGGATTTGGTACTGGGTAATGAACCAGGACAGGTGTTAGATTTGGAGGTAGGTGAGCACTTTGGTGATAGTGACCACAATTTGATTACGTTTACTTTAGTGATGGAAAGGGATAGGTATATACCGCAGGGCAAGAGTTATATCTGGAGGAAAGGCAATTATGATGCGATGAGGCAAGACTTAGGATGCATCGGATGGAGAGGAAAACTGCAGGGGATGGGCACAATGGAAATGTGGAGCTTGTTCAAGGAACAGCTACTGCGTGTCCTTGATAAGTATGTACCTGTCAGGCAGGGAGGAAGTGGTCGACAAGGGAACCGTGGTTTACTAAAGCAGTTGAAACACTTGTCAAGAGGAAGAAGGAGACTTATGTAAAGATGAGACATGAAGGTTCAGTTAGGGCGCTCGAGAGTTACAAATTAGCTAGGAAGGACCTAAAGAGAGAGCTAAGAAGAGCCAGGAGGGGAGATGAGCATACCTCCGTCATGGTCACCCTAAATTGAAGGTGTGCCTGAGCTAAAGACCCTAGCTGTTCGAGTGAAGACAAGCATCCAGTAGAGGGCAGTAGAGCAGAGCTGCTGATTGGTGTTGCAAGGGAAATTTGCATACCTCCGTCGTGGTCACCCTAATTTGAAGGTAGTTTGTGGAGGAGCTGTTGTCAAGTGACACTTAAACCCGAAACACTTCTTCAGTGTTTCCCTCCCTACCCCCTCCTCTAACCAAAAAAAAACAACCGCTGTGAAGATCAAGAGGAAGGCTCGAGGTCAGTGGCTGGTAAGTAGTGTTTCTGGTTTCTTTTTCTTTTCATTGGTACATTGATATATATTTTTTTCTTCGTTGTTTGTTTATTTAATTTTTTTGGGTAAATTGTAATTGTTGAAGTTAACCGAAGGTTTAAGACATGGCAGGAGATCTCTGACTCGTGTCATGCTCCTCGTGTGCGATGTGGGAGCTAAGGAACACGTCCACTGTCCCTGGCTCCTTCATGTGCAAGAAGTGTGTCCAGTTGCAGCTCCTGTTAGACCGCTTGACGGCTCTGGAGCTGCGGATGTACTCACTGTGGAGCATCCGCGATGCTGAGGACGTCGTGGATAGCACGTTTAGAGAGTTGGTCACACTGCAGGTGAAAGGTACTGAGGGAGATAGAAAATGGGTGACCAAAAGACAGAGCAAGAGTAGGAAGGCAGTGCAGGTGTCCTCTGCGGTCATCTCCCTGCAAAACAGATATACCGTTTTGGATACTGTTGAGGGAGATGGCTCACCAGGGGAAGGCAGCAGCAGCCAGGTTCATGGCACCGTGGCTGGCTCTGCTGCGCAGCTGGGCAGGAAGAAGAATGGCAGAGCTACAGTGATAGGGGACTCAATTGTAAGGGGAATAGACAGGCGGTTCTGCGGACGCAATCGAGACTCCAGGATGGTATGTTGCCTCCCTGGTGCAAGGGTCAAGGATGTCTCGGAGTGGCTGCAGGACATTCTGGGGGGGGGGAGGGTGAACAGCCAGCTGTCGTGGTGCACATAGGCACCAACGATATAGGTAAAAAACGGGACGAGGTCCTACAAGCTGAATTTAGGGAGTTAGGAGTTAAACTAAAAAGTAGGACCTCAAAGGTAGTAATCTCAGGATTGCTACCAGTGCCACGAGCTAGTCAGAGTAGGAATGTCAGGATAGCTAGGATGAATGAGTGGCTCGAGAGATGGTGCAAGAGGGAGGGATTCAAATTCCTGGGACATTGGAACCGGTTCTGGGGGAGGTGGGACCAGTACAAACCGGACGGTCTGCACCTGTGCAGGACTGGAACCGATGTTCTAGGGGGGGTGTTTGCTAGAGCTGTTGGGGAGAGTTTAAACTAATGTGGCAGGGGGATGGGAACCGATGCAGGAAGTTGGAAGATAGTAAAACAGGGACAGAAACAAAAGGCAGTAAGGGGGAAAGTGTAAGGCAGAGAAGCAATAGTCAAAAATCAAAAAGGGCGACAGTGCAAGGTACAGTGACTGAGGGGAGCTCAGTGAATAGGACCAGGAATACTAAAAGGAATAAAACGGGAAGTGAAAACATTAATGGTAAGCGACGCGGCAGGTTGTTACAGGAAGATATGGGTTCAACGACAAGGAAAATTAGGAGAAAGGTTAAGAGGAAATATAACTTAGGAGAGGTTACTGATCGAGGTGTTAAGATTCAGAACAGAGGTAAAAAAGCCAACATAAGTGTACTTTACCTGAATACTCGTAGTATTCGGAATAAGGTAAATGAGTTGATGGCGCAAATCATTGTGAATGATTATGATTTAGTGGCCATTACTGAAGCATGGTTAAAGGATGGTCACGACTGGTATCAAACCGAGGGTATCAAACTATTCGGAAGGACAGAGTGGATGGTAAGGGAGGTGGTGTAGCTCTGTTATTTAAGGATGACATCCGGGCAACAGTAAGGGATGACATCGGTGCTATGGAGGATAAGGTTGAATCCATTTGGGTGGAAATCAGGAATAGTAAGGCGAAAAAGTCACTGATAGGAGTAGTCTATAGGCCACCAAATAGTAACATTATGGTGGGGCAGGCAATAAACAAAGAAATAACGGATGCATGTAGAAATGGTACAGCAGTTATCATGGGGGATTTTAATCTACATGTCGATTGGTTTAACCAGGTCGGTCAAGGCAGCCTTGAGGAGGAGTTTATAGAATGTATCCGCGATAGTTTCCTAGAACAGTATGTAATGGAACCTACGAGGGAACAAGCGGTCCTAGATCTGGTCCTGTGTAATGAGACAGGATTGATTCAGGATCTCATAGTTAGGGATCCTCTTGGAAGGAGCGATCACAATATGGTGGAATTTAAAATACAGATGGAGGGTGAGAAGGTAAAATCAAGCACTAGTGTTTTGTGCTTAATCAAAGGCGATTACAATGGGATGAGAGAAGAACTAGCTAAGGTAGACTGGGAGCAAAGACTTTATGGTGAAACAGTTGAGGACCAGTGGAGAACCTTCCAAGTGATTTTTCACAGTGCTCAGCAAAGGTTTATACTAACAAACAGGAAGGACGGTAAAAAGATCGGAAATCGACCGTGGATATCTAAGGAAATAAGGGAGAGTATCAAATTGAAGGAAAAAACATACAAAGTAGCAAAGATCAGTGGGAGACTAGAGGACTGGGAAATCTTTAGGGGGCAACAGAAAGCTACTAAAAAAGCTATAAAGAAGAGCAAGATAGATTATGAGAATAAACTTGCTCAGAATATAAAAACAGATAGTAAAAGTTTCTACAAATATATAAAACAAAAAAGAGTGGCTAAGGTAAATATTGGTCCTTTAGAGGATGAGAAGGGAGATTTAATAATGGGAGATGAGGAAATGGCAGAGGAACTGAACAGATTTTTTGGGTCGGTCTTCACAGTGGAAGACACAAATAACATGCCAGTGACTGATGGAAATGAGGCTATGACAGGTGAGGACCTTGAGATGATTGTTATCACCAAGGAGGTAGTGATGGGCAAGCGAATGGGGCTAAAGGTAGACAAGTCTCCTGGACCTGATGGAATGCATCCCAGAGTGCTAAAAGAGATGGCTAGGGAAATTGCAAATGCACTAGTGATAATTTACCAAAATTCACTAGACTCTGGGGTGGTCCCGGCGGATTAGAAATTAGCAAACGTGACACCACCGTTTAAAAAAAGAGGTAGGCAGAAAGCGGGTAATTATAGGCCAGTGAGCTTACCTTCGGTAGTAGGGAAGATGCTGGAATCTATCATCAAGGAAGAAATAGCGAGGCATCTGGATGGAAATTGTCCCATTGGGCAGACGCAGCATGGGTTCATAAAGGGCAGGTCGTGCCTCACTAATTTAATGGAATTTTTTGAGGACATTAACAGTGCGGTAGATAACGGGGAGCCAATGGATGTGGTATATCTGGATTTCCAGAAAGCCTTTGACAAGGTGCCACACAAAAGGTTACTGCATAAGATAAGGATGCATGGCATTAAGGGGAAAGTAGTAGCATGGATAGAGGATTGGTTAATTAATGGAAAGCAAAGAGTGGGGATTAATGGATGTTTCTCTGGTTGGCAATCAGTAGCTAGTGGTGTCCCTCAGGGATCAGTGTTGGGCCCACAACTGTTCACAATTTACATAGATGATTTGGAGTTGGGGTCCAAGGGCAATGTGTCCAAGTTTGCAGACGACACTAAGATAAGTGGTAAAGCAAAAAATGCAGAGGATACTGGAAGTCTGCAGAGGGATTTGGATAGGCTAAGTGAATGGGCTAGGGTCTGGCAGATGGAATACAATGTTGACAAATGTGAGATTATCCATTTTGGTAGGAATAACAGCAAAAGGGATTATTATTTAAATGATAAAATATTAAAACATGCTGCTGTGCAGAGAGACCTGGGTGTGCTAGTCCATGAATCGCAAAAAGTTGGTTTACAGGTGCAACAGGTGATTAAGAAGGCAAATGGAATTTTGTCCTTCATTGCTAGAGGGATGGAGTTTAAGACTAGGGAGGTTATGCTGCAATTGTATAAGGTGTTAGTGAGGCCACACCTGGAGTATTGTGTTCAGTTTTGGTCTCCTTACTTGAGAAAGGACGTACTGGCGCTGGAGGTTGTGCAGAGGCGATTCACTAGGTTAATCCCAGAGCTGAAGGGGTTGGATTACGAGGAGAGGTTGAGTAGACTGGGACTGTACTCGTTGGAATTTAGAAGGATGAGGGGGGATCTTATATGTTTCTATAAGATTATGAAGGGAATAGATAGGATAGATGCGGGCAGGTTGTTTCCACTGGCGGGTGAAAGCAGAACTAGGGGGCATAGCCTCAAAATAAGGGGAAGTAGATTTAGGACTGAGTTTAGGAGGAACTTCTTCACCCAAAGGGTTGTGAATCTATGGAATTCCTTGCCCAGTGAAGCAGTAGAGGCTCCTTCATTAAATGTTTTAAAGATAAAGATAGATAGTTTTTTGAAGAATAAAAGTATTAAGGGTTATGGTGTTTGGGCCGGAAAGTGGAGCTGAGTCCACAAAAGATCAGCCATGATCTCATTGAATGGTGGAGCAGGCTCGAGGGGCCAGATGGCCGACTCCTGCTCCTAGTTCTTATGTTCTTATGAGAAGTATTTGGCAGGTAGGATCAAGGATAACCCTAAAGCTTTCTATAGATATGTCAGGAATAAAAGAATGACTAGGGTAAGAGTAGGGCCAGTCAAGGACAGTAGTGGGAAATTGTGCGTGGAGTCCGAGGAGATAGGAGAGGTGCTAAATGAATATTTTTCGTCAGTATTCACACAGGAAAAGGACAATGTTGTCGAGGAGAATAATGAGATTCAGGCTACTAGCCTAGAAGGGATTGAGGTTCATAAGGAGGAGGTGTTAGCAATTCTGGAAAGTGTGAAAATAGATAGGTCCCCTGGGCCGGATGGTATTTATCCTAGGATTCTCTGGGAAGCTAGGGAGGAGATTGCTGAGCCTTTGGCTTTGATCTTTAAGTCATCTTTGTCTACAGGAATAGTGCCAGAAGACTGGAGGATAGCAACTGTTGTCCCGTTGTTCAAGAAGGGGAGTAGAGACAACCCCGGTAACTATAGACTAGTGAGCCTTACTTCTGTTGTGGGCAAAGTCTTGGAAAGGTTTAGAAGAGATAGGATGTATATTCATCAGGAAAGGAATAATTTGATTAGAGATAGTCAACACGGTTTTGTGAAGGGTAGGTCGTGCCTCACAAAACTTATTGAGTTCTTTGAGAAGGTGACCAAACAGGTGGATGAGGGTAAAGCAGTTGATGTGGTGTATATGGATTTCAGTAAAACGTTTGATAAGGTTCCCCACGGTAGGCTACTGCAGAAAATACGGTGGCATGGGATTCAGGGAGATTTAGCAGTTTGGATCAGAAATTGGCTAGCTGGAAGAAGACAAAGGGTGGTGGTTGATGGGAAGTGTTCAGACTGGAGTCCAGTTACTAGTGGTGTACCACAAGGATCTGTTTTGGGGTCACTGCTGTTTGTCATTTTTATAAATGACCTGGAGGAGGGCGTAGAAGGTGAGTAAATTTGCAGATGACACTAAAGTCGGTGGAGTTGTGGACAGTGCGGAAGGATGTTACAGGTTGCAGAGGGACATAGATAAGCTGCAGCGCTGGGCTGAGAGGTGGCAAATGGAGGTTAATGCAGAAAAGTGTGCGGTGATTCATTTTGGAAGGAATAACAGGAAGACAGAGTACTGGGCTAATGGTCAGATTCTTGGCAGTGTGGATGAGCAGAGGGATCTCGTACATAGATCCCTGAAAGGTGCCACCCAGGTTGAGAGGGTTGTTAAGAAGGCGTACGGTGTGTTAGCTTTTATTGGTAGATGGATTGAGTTTCGGAGCCATGAGGTCATGTTGCAGCTGTACAAAACTCTGGTGCGGCCGCATTTGGAGTATTGCGTGCAATTCTGGTCGCCGGATTATAGGAAGGATGTGGAAGCATTGGAAAGGGTGCAGAGGAGATTTACCAGAATGTTGCCTGGTGTAGAGGGAAGATCTTATGAGGAAAGGCTGAGGGACTTGAGGCTGTTTTTGTTAGAGAGAAGAAGGTTAAGAGGTGACTTAATTGAGGCATACAAGATGATCAAAGGATTGGATAGGGTGGACAGTGAGAGCCTTTTTCCTCGGATGGTGATGTCCAGCACGAGGGGACATAGCTTTAAATTGAGGGGAGATAGATATAAGATAGATGTCAGAGGTAGGTTCTTTATTCAGAGAGTAGTGAGGGCGTGGAATGCCCTTCCTGCAACAGTAGTGGACTCGCCAACACTAAGGGCATTCAAAGGGCATTCATGGAAGGGCATTCCATGACACTGATACAGCCCCTGACACTGACACTAATACAGCCTCTGACACAAATACAGCCCCTGACACTAACACAGCCCCTGACACTAACACAGCCCCTGACACTAATACAGCCCTTGACACTAATACAGCCCTTGACACTAATACAGCCCTTGACACTAATACAGCCCTTGACACTAATGCAGCCCCAGACACTGCTACAGCCCCTGACACAAACACAGCCTCTGACACTAATACAGCCCCTGACACTAATACAGCTCCTTACACTAACACAGCCCTGACACTAATACAGCTCCTTACACTAACACTAATACAGTCCCTGACACGAATCCAGCCCCTGACACTAACACAGCCCTGACACTAATATAGATGCTTCAGGAGGGATAGAGAGGGAGGTAAAAGGGGTGGAGGAGTTGCATTACTGGTCAGAGATGATATCACAGCTATGATTAAGGAGGATGGAGGATTCGAGCACTGAGGTAATATGGGTAGAGCAAAGAAATAGGAAGGGTGCAGTAACATTGTTGGGACTTTACTACAGGCCTCCCAAATGCGAGCGTGAAGTAGAGGTACAAATATGTAGACAGATTATAGAAAAATGTAGGAGCAATAGGGTGGTCGTGATGGGAGATTTTAACTTCCCCAACATTGAATGGGACTCATGTAGTGTTGGAGGCGTAGATGGAGCAGAATTTGTAAGGAGCATCCAGGAGAGTTTTTTTAGAGCAGTATGTAAATAGTCCAACGCGGGAAGGGGCCATACCGGACCTGGTATTGGGGAATGATCCCGGCCAGGTGGTTGAAGTTTCAGTCGGTGATTACTTTGGGAATAGCGATCACAATTCCGTAAGTTTTAGAATACTCATGGACAAAGACGAGAGTGGTCCTAAAGGAAGAGTGCTAAATTGGGGAAAGGCCAAGTATAACAAAATTCGGCAGGAGCTAGGGAATGTGGTTTGGGAGCAGCTGTTTAAGGGTAAATCCACATTTGAAATGTGGGAGTCTTTTAAGGAAAGGTTGATCAGAGTGCAGGACAGACATGTCCCTGTGAAAATGAGGGATAGAAATGGCAAGATTAGGGAACCATGGATGACGGGTGGAATTGTGAGACTAGCTAAGATGAAAAAGGAAGCATACATAAGATCTAGGCGACTTAAAACTGATGAAGCTTTGGAGGAATATCGGGAAAGTAGGAAAATCTCAAACGCGCAATAAAGAGGGCTAAAAGGGGTCATGAAATATCTTTGGCTATCAGGGTTAAGGAAAATACCAAAGCCTTTTATTTGTATATAAGGAGCAAGAGGGTAACTAGAGAAAGGATTGGCCCACTCAAAGACAAAAGAGGGAATTTATGCGTGGATTCAGAGGAAATGGGTGAGATTCTTAGTGAGTACTTTGCATCGGTATTCACCAAGGAGAGGGACATGACGGATGTTGAGGCTGGGGATGGATGTTTAAATACTCTAGGTAAAGTCGGCATAAGGAAGGGGGAAGTTTTGAGTATTCTAAAAGGCATTGAGGTGGAAAAGTCCTCAGGTCCGGATGGGATTTATCCCAGGTTGCTGAGGGAAGTGAGGGACGAAATAGCTGGGGTCTTAACAGATATCTTTGCAGCATCCTTGAGCACGGATGAGGTCCCGGAGGACTGGAGAATTGCTAATGTTGTCCCTTTGTTTAAGAAGGGTAGCAGGGATAATCCAGGGAATTATAGACCTGTGAGCTTGACGTGAGCGGTAGTCAAACTGGAGCTGTGAAGTGACAGTGCTAACCACTGTGCTACCATGCCACCCATAAATAATAATAATAGGGTAATTACAGTGGGTGATTTCAACTTTTCCAACATTATTTAATTGGGATAGTCACTGTGTTAAAGGCTTAGATGGAGCACAGTTCGTGAAATGCATACAAGAGAACTTTGTAGCTCAACATGTGGAGGAGCCAAGAAGGAATGGTGCAGTGCTGGACCCAATTCTGGGGAATGAAGCCGGACCGGTGGTTGATGTGATGGTGGGGGAGCATTTTGGTGATAGCGATCACAACATGGTGCAATTTAAGGTTATAGACAAGGAAATAGACAAATTGCAGAAAAAGGTCTTGGATTGGGGGAGAGCAGACTTTAGTAAAATAAGACAGGATCTGGCCAAGGTAGTTTGGAAAAATTACTGGTAGGAGATCTACAGAAGAGCGGGAGGGAGGGGGGGTGGGTCAAAGAGGAAATGGGGAGGGTGCAGGCCCAGCATGTTTCCTCGAGGGTAATAGGAAGGAGCAACAAGTCCAGAGAACCATGGATGGCCAGAGATATTCAGGATAGAATGAGAAAGAAGGGAGAGGCTTTTAATAAGTACAAGGGAAGTAAATCAACAGAGGTATTAGTGGAGTACAGAAAATGCAGGATGGAGCTTAAGAAAGCAATTAAGAGAGGAAAGAGGGGATATGAGAAATCTAGCAGGTAAAAGTAGGGAAAATCCCAATATATTCTACAATATCTACAAGTAATTATAACAATATTAGGCGGGAACTGAAGAACATAGATTGGGGGCGGATGTTTGAGGGCAAATCAACATCTGACATGTGGGAGGCTTTCAAGTGTCAGTTGAAAGGAATTCAGGACCGGCATGTTCCTGTGAGGAAGAAGGATAAATACGGCAATTTTCGGGAACCTTGGATGACGAGTGATATTGTAGGCCTCGTCAAAAAGAAAAAGGAGGCATTTGTCAGGGCTAAAAGGCTGGGAACAGACGAAGCCTGCTTGGAATATAAGGAAAGTAGGAAGGAACTTAAGCAAGGAGTCAGGAGGGCTAGAAGGGGTCACGAAAAGTCATTGGCAAATAGGGTTAAGGAAAATCCCAAGGCTTTTTACATAAAAAGCAAGAGGGTAGCCAGGGAAATGGTTGGCCCACTGAAGGACAGGCAAGGGAATCTATGTGTGGAGCCAGAGGAAATGGGCGGGGTACTAAATGAATACTTTGCATCAGTATTCACCAAAGAGAAGGAATTGGTGGATGTTGAGTCTGGAGAAGGGTGTGTAGATAGCCTGGGTCACATTGAGATCCAAAAAGACGAGGTGTTGGGCATCTTAAAAAATATTAAGGTAGGTAAGTCCCCAGAGCCTGATGGGATCTACCCCAGAATACTGAAGGAGGCTGGAGAGGAAATTGCTGAGGCCTTGACAGAAATCTTTGGATCCTCACTGTCTTCAGGGGATGTCCCGGAGGACTGGAGAATAGCCAATGTTGTTCCTCAGTTTAAGAAGGGTAGCAAGGATAATCCAGGGAACTACAGGCCGGTGAGCCTTACTTCAGTGGTAGGGAAATTACTGGAGAGAATTCTTCGAGACAGGATCTACTCCCATTTGGAAGCAAATGGACGTATTAGTGAGAGGCAGCATGGTTTTGTGAAGGGGAGGTCGTGTCTCACTAACTTGATAGAGTTTTTCGAGGAGGTCACTAAGATGATTGATGCAGGTAGGGCAGTGGATGTTGTCTATATGGACTTCAGTAATGCCTTTGACAAGGTCCCTCATGGTAGACTAGTACAAAGTAGAAAGTCTTGGAGGGGATTATAAGAGACAAGATTTATAATCATCTAGATAGGAATAATATGATTAGGGATAGTCAGCATGGCTTTGTGAAGGGGAGGTCATGCCTCACAAACCTTATCGAGTTCTTTGAGAAGGTGACTGAACAGGTAGACGAGGGTAGAGCAGTTGATGTGGTGTATATGGATTTCAGTAAAGCGTTTGATAAGGTTCCCCACGGTAGGCTATTGCAGAAAATACGGAGGCTGGGGATTGAGGGTGATTTAGAGATGTGGATCAGAAATTGGCTAGCTGAAAGAAGACAGAGGGTGGTGGTTGATGGGAAATGTCAGAATGGAGTTCAGTTACAAGTGGCGTACCACAAGCATCTGTTCTGGGGCCGTTGCTGTTTGTCATTTTTATAAATGACCTAGAGGAGGGCGCAGAAGGGTGGGTGAGTAAATTTGCAGACGACACTAAAGTCGGTGGTGTTGTCGACAGTGCGGAAGGATGTTGCAGGTTACAGGGGGACATAGATAAGCTGCAGAGCTGGGCTGAGAGGTGGCAAATTGAGTTTAATGTAGAGAAGTGTGAGGTGATTCACTTTGGAAGGAATAACAGGAATGCGGAATATTTGGCGAATGGTAAAATTCTTGGAAGTGTGGATGAGCAGAGGGATCTCGGTGTCCATGTACATAGATCCCTGAAATTTGCCACCCAAGTTGATAGGGTTGTGAAGAAGGCCTGTGGTGTGTTGGCCTTTATTGGTAGAGAGATTGAGTTCCGGAGTCAGGAGGTCATGTTGCAGCTGTACAAAACTCTGGTACAGCCGCATTTGGAGTATTGCGTACAGTTCTGGTCACCTCATTATAGGAAGGACGTGGAGGCTTTGGAGCGGGTGCAGAGGAGGTTTACCAGGATGTTGCCTGGTATGGAGGGAAAATCTTATGAGGAAAGGCTGATGGACTTGAGTTGTTTTCATTAGAGAGAAGAAGGTTACGAGGAGACTTAATCGAGGCATACAAAATGATCAGGGGGTTGGATAGGGTGGACAGTGAGAGCCTTCTCCCGCGGATGGAAATGGCTGGCACGAGGGGACATAGCCTTAAACAGAGGGGTAATAGATATAGGACAGAGGTCAGAGGGAGGATCTTTACGCAAAGAGTGGTGAGGCCGTGGAATGCCCTACCTGCAATAGTACTGAACTCGCCAACATTGAGGGCATTTAAAAGTTTATTGGATAAGCATATGGATGATAATGGCATAGTGTAGGTTAGATGGCTTTTGTTTTTTGACTTCCCATGTCGGTGCAACATCGTGGGCCGAAGGGCCTGTACTGCACTGTATTGTTCTATGTTCTATGTTCTAAAAGGTGAAGTCACACGGGATCAGGGGTGAGCTGGCAAGGTGGATACAGAACTGGCTAGGCCATAGAAGGCAGAGTACCAATGGAAGGATGCTTTTCTAATTGGAGGGCTGTGACCAGTGGTGTTCCGCAGGGATCAGTGCTGGGACCTTTGCTGTTTGTAGTATATATAAATGATTTGGAGGAAAATGTAACTGGTCTGATTAGTAAGTTTGCAGACGACACAAAGGTTGGTGGAATTGTGGATAGCGATGAGGACTGTCAGAGGATACAGCAGGATTTAGATTGTTTGGAGACTTGGGCGGAGAGATGGCAGATGGAGTTTAATCCGGACAAATGTGAGGTAATGCATTTTGGAAGGTCTAATGCAGGTAGGGAATATACAGTGAATGGTAGAACCCTCAAGAGTATTGAAAGTCAAAGAGATCTAGGAGTACAGGTCCACAGGTCATTGAAAGGGGCAACACAGGTGGAGAAGGTAGTCAAGAAGGCATACGGCATGCTTGCCTTCATTGGCCGGGGCATTGAGTATAAGAATTGGCAAGTCATGTTGCAGCTGTATAGAACCTTAGTTAGGCCACACTTGGAGTATAGTGTTCAATTCTGGTTGCCACACTACCAGAAGGATGTGGAGGCTTTAGAGAGGATGCAGAAGAGATTTACCAGAATGTTGCCTGGTATGGAGGGCATTAGCTATGAGGAGCGGTTGAATAAACTCGGTTTGTTCTCACTGGAACGAAGGAGGTTGAGGGGAGACCTGATAGAGGTCTACAAAATTATGAGGGGCATAGACAGAGTGGATAGTCAGAGGCTTTTTACCGGGGTAGAGGGGTCAATTACTAGGGGGCATAGGTTTAAGGTGAGAGGGGCAAGGTTTAGAGTAGATGTACGAGGCACGTTTTTTACACAGAGGGTAGTGGGTGCCTGGAACTCGCTACCGGAGGAGGTGGTGGAAGCAGAGACGATAGGGACATTTAAGGGGCATCTTGACAAATACATGAATAGGATGGGAATAGAGGGATACGGACCCAGGAAGTGTCGAAGATTGTAGTTTAGTCGGGCAGCATGGTCGGCACGGGCTTGGATGGCCGAAGGGCCTGTTCCTGTGCTGTACATTTCTTTGTTCTATATCAGGGAAAGGGTAGAGCCCATTAGGGACCAATGGGGGAATCTGTGGGTGGAGCCAGACGACATTGGGAGGATGTTGAACGAATATTTCACATCTGTCAGATATGGAACTCGGGGAGAGCGACTGAGAGGTTATCGAGCAAATTGTCGTAGAGGGGGACACGTGAGGGGTGCCAGAGGACTGGAGAACAGCTAATGTGGTCCCACCATTTAAGAAAGGGAACTACAGGGAACTACAGACCCGTGGGTCTCACGTCAGTGGTGGGGAAACTAATGGAGAAAATTCTGAAGGAGAGAATCTATCTCCACTTGGAGAGACAAGGTTTGATCAGGAATCGTCAGCATGGCTTTGTCAGAAGGAGGTCATGTCTAACAAATTTGATTGAATTTTTTGAGCACGTGACTAAGTGTGTAGATGAGGGTAGTGTAGTTGATGTAGTTTACATGGATTTCAGCAAAGCCTTTGACAAGGTCCCACATGGGAGACTTATTAAAAAGGCAAATGTACATGGGATACAGGGGAACCTGATAAGGTGGATTCAAAGCTGGCTGCAGGAGACAGAGGGTGATGACAGACGGCTGCGTTAGTGACTGGGAGCCAGTGTCCAGTGGGGTACCACAGGGATCCGTGCTGGGTCCCCTATTGTTCATCATTTATATAAACAGCATAGGTGTCTATGTGGGGTAGGATCAGTAAGTTTGCGATGACACAAAGATTGGCCGGGTGGTTAACAGTGAGGCTGAGAGTCCTGGGTCACAGGAGGATATAGACGGGATGATCAAGTGAGCAGAAAAGTGGGAGATGGAATTTAACCCTGAAAAGTGTGAGGAGTTACACTTTGGAAGGAGCAATTTGACACGGGAATATTCAATGAATGGCCTGACACTGGGAAGTCCTGAGGAACAAAGAGATCTTGGTGTGTTTGTCCTGAGATCTCAGAAGGCAGACGGGCAGGTTAATAGGGGGGTGAAAAAGGGCATGTGGGACACTCGCCTTTTCAATCGGGGCATAGATTACAAAAGCAGGGAGGTCCTGTTGGAGTTGTGGAGAACTTTGGTGAGGCCACAGCTGGAGCACTGTGTGCAGTTCTGGTTGCCACATTACAGGAAGGATGTGATTGCACTGGAGGGGGTGCAGAGGAGATTCACCAGGATGGTGCCTGGGATGGAACATTTCAGTTATGGAGAGAGGTTGGATAGGCCTGGGTTGTTTTCGCTGGAGCGGAGAAGACTGAGGGGCGACCTGATCGAGGTGGACATGATTATGCAGGGGATGGACAGGGGGGATAGGGAGCAGCTGTTCCCCTTGGTAGAAGGGTCAGTTACGAGGGGGACACAAGTTCAAGGTGAGGGGCGGGAGGTATAGGGGGATTTGAGGAAAAATCATTTTGCCCAGAGGGTGGTGAGGGTCTGGAGCGCACGGCCTGGGAGGGGGGGTAGAGGCGGGTCTGGAACGCACGGCCTGGGGGGGGGGGGGGGGGGGGGGGGGAGGCGGGTCTGGAACACACGGCCTGGGAGTGGGGGAGAGGCGGGTCTGGAATGCACGGCCTGGGAGGGGGGTAGAGACGGGTCTGGAACGCACGGCCTGGGGGGGGGGGGGGGGGGGGGGGGGGGGAGGCGGGTCTGGAACACACGGCCTGGGAGTGGGGGAGAGGCGGGTCTGGAACGCACGGCCTGGGAGTGGGGGAGAGGCGGGTCTGGAACGCACGGCCTGGGAGTGGGGGCAGAGGCGGGTCTGGAACGCACGGCCTGGGAGTGGGGGAGAGGCGGGTCTGGAACGCACGGCCTGGGAGTGGGGGAGAGGCGGGTCTGGAACGCACGGCCTGGGAGTGGGGGAGAGGCGGGTCTGGAACGCACGGCCTGGGAGTGGGGGCAGAGGCGGGTCTGGAACGCACGGCCTGGGAGTGGGGGAGAGGCGGGTCTGGAACGCACGGCCTGGGAGGGGGGTAGAGGCGGGTCTGGAGTGCACGGCCTGGGAGGGGGGGGGAGAGGCGGGTCTGGAACGCACGGCCTGGGAGTGGGGGAGAGGCGGGTCTGGAACGCACGGCCTGGGAGGGGGGTAGAGGCGGGTCTGGAGCGCACGGCCTGGGAGTGGGGGAGAGGCGGGTCTGGAACGCACGGCCTGGGAGGGGGGTAGAGGCGGGTCTGGAGTGCACGGCCTGGGAGGGGGGTAGAGGCGGGTCTGGAACGCACGGCCTCGGAGGGGGGTAGAGGCGGGTCTGGAACGCGCGGCCTGGGAGGGGGGTAGAGGCGGGTCTGGAACGCACGGCCTGGGAGGGGGGTAGAGGCGGGTCTGGAGTGCACGGCCTGGGAGTGGGGGAGAGGCGGGTCTGGAACGCACGGCCTGGGAGGGGGGTAGAGGCGGGTCTGGAGTGCACGGCCTGGGAGTGGGGGAGAGGCGGGTCTGGAACGCACGGCCTGGGAGGGGGGTAGAGGCGGGTCTGGAGTGCACGGCCTGGGAGGGGGGTAGAGGCGGGTCTGGAACGCACGGCCTCGGAGGGGGGTAGAGGCGGGTCTGGAACGCGCGGCCTGGGAGGGGGGTAGAGGCGGGTCTGGAACGCACGGCCTGGGAGGGGGGTAGAGGCGGGTCTGGAACGCACGGCCTGGGAGGGGGGTAGAGGCGGGTCGCCTGGATGAACACTTGGCACGTCTGAACATTCGAGGCTATTGGCCAAGGGCTGGCCAATGGGATTAGGTCGGCAGGTCAGTGCTGGCCAATGGGATAAGGTCTGCAGGTCAGTGCTGGCCAATGGGATAAGGTCGGCAGGTCAGTGCTGGCCAATGGGATTAGGTCGGCAGGTCAGTGCTGGCCAATGGGATTAGGTCAGCAGGTCAGTGCTGGCCAATGGGATTAGGTCGGCAGGTCAGTGCTGGCCAATGGGATAAGGTCGGCAGGTCAGTGCTGGCCAATGGGATTAGGTCGGCAGGTCAGTGCTGGCCAATGGGATAAGGTCGGCAGGTCAGTGCTGGCCAATGGGATACGGTCGGCAGGTCAGTGCTTGCCAATGGGATAAGGTCGGCAGTTCAGTGCTGGCCAATGGGATTAGGTCGGCAGGTCAGTGCTGGCCAATGGGATAAGGTCGGCAGGTCAGTGCTGGCCAATGGGATACGGTCGGCAGGTCAGTGCTGGCCAATGGGATACGGTCGGCAGGTCAGTGCTGGCCAATGGGATACGGTCGGCAGGTCAGTGCTGGCCAATGGGATACGGTCGGCAGGTCAGTGCTGGTCAATGGGATTAGGAGGCAGGTCAGTGCTGGCCAATGGGATACGGTCGGCAGGTCAGTGCTAGCCAATGGGATTAGGACGGCAGGTCAGTGCTGGCCAATGGGATACGGTCGGCAGGTCAGTGCCTTTAATGCAGCGGTGCAGACTCGATGGGCCGAAGGTTCTTTTCTGCACTGAATTTTTCCGTGATTCTGCGATTTTGTGATATCTACTGGAATTCTTTGAAGATGTAACTAGTGGAGTTGATCAGGGTGAACCGGCAGATGTGCTTTATTTAGACTTTCAGAAGGCTTTCGACAAGGTCTCACATAGCAGATTAATATGTAAAGTTAAAGTGCGTAGGATTACGGGTAGTGTCTCGAGACGGATAGAAAGCTGGTTAGCAGACAGGAAGCAAAAGGTTGGACTAAATGGGTCTTTTTCCGATTGGCAGGCAGTGGCTAGTGGGGTACCGCGGGGATCTGTGCTCGGACCCCAACTGTTCACATTATATAATAGTCATAATAATAATAATAATAATCGCTTATTGTCACGAGTAGGCTTCAGTGAAGTTACTGTGAAAAGCCCCTAGTTGCCACATTCCAGCGTCTGTTCGGGGAGGCTGGTACAGGGTTGGATGAGGGAACTAAATACATTGGCCGGGATTCTCCCCCAACCGGCGGGTAGGCTGTACCAGCGTCAAAAGGTGGCGTGAACTTCTCCGGCATCAGGACCGTCCGGACGTTGCGGAATCCTTCGCACCTCCGGGGGCTAGGCCGGCGCCGGAGTGGTTGGCGCCGTGCCAAATGGTGCCGAGGGGCCTGTGCCAGTCGGCATGAGTTGGCGCATGGGTGGGAGCGCCAGCGTGTTCTGATGCATGCGCAGACCCGCTGGCGTGATCCCTGCACATGCGCAGGTGGTTTCTTCTCCGCGCCGGTCATGGCGGAGCTTTACAGAGACTGGCACGGAGGGAGAGAGTGCCTCCACGGCACAGGCCAGCCTGCAGATCAGTGGGCCCCGATCGCGGGCCAGGCCACTGTGGGGGCACCCCCCGGGGTCGGATTCACCCGCGCCCCCCTCCCCGAGGACTCCGGAGGCCGCCCTCAGAGCCAGGTACCGCCGGTATGGACCTCGTGTATTTCACGGCGGCGGGACCGACCGAAAACGGGCGGGTGCTCGGCCCATCAGGGCCCAGAGAATCGCCGGGGCGGGGGCCCCCAACCGGCGCAACGTGACCCCCAACCCCGCCAAAACACCGGCGGCGGAGAATTCAGCAGCCACCGTCGGAGCGGCGGGGCGGGATCCACGCCGCCCCCCAGCGATTCTCAGATCCGGCGGGGGTCGGAGAATCCCGCCCATTATCTCCCAATTTGCAGATGATGCAAAGTTGGGTGGAGGGTGAGCTGTGAGGTGGATGCAGAGATACTTCAGCGGGATTTGGACAGGCTGAGTGAGTGGGCACATGCACGGCAGATGCAGTATAATGTGGATAAATGTGAGGTTATCCACTTCGGTAGCAAAAACAGGAAGGCAGATTATTATTTGAATGGGTGTAAATTGAGAGAGGCGGAGACTCAGCAAGACCTTGGTGTCCTCGTGCATCAGTCGCTGAAAGTAAGCGGCAGGTACAGCAGGCAGGGAAGAAGGCAAATGGTATGTTGGCCTTCATAGCGCGAGGATTTGAGTACAGGAATAGAGATGTTTTACTGCAATTGTACAGGGCATTGGTGAGGCCACATCTGGAGTAGTGTGAGCAGTTTTGGTGTCCTGATCTGAGGAAGGATGTTCTTGCTGTGGAGGGAGTGCAGCGAAGGTTTACCAGACTGATTCCAGGGATGGCGGGACTGTCGTATGCGGAGAGATTCAGTCGGTTAGGATTATATTCACTGGAGTTTAGAAGAGTGAGAGGAGATCTCATAGAAACTTATAAAGTTCTAACGGGATTGGACAGGGTAGATTCAGAAAGAATGTTCCCGATGGTGGGGGAGTCCAGGACTGGGGGTCATAGTTTGAGGATAAGGGGTAAACCTTTTAGGACTGAGGTGAGGAGAAATTTCTTCACCCAGAGAGCGGAGAATCTGTGGCATTCACTCCCACAGAAAGTAGTGGAGGCCAAAACGCTGTGTAATTTCAAGCAGGAATTAGATACAGCTCTGGGGGGCGAAAGGGATCGAGGGATATGGGGGGGAGGCGGGATCAGGGTCTTGAACCTGACGATCAGCCAGGATCATAATGAATGGGGGAGCAGGCTCGAGGGGCCGAATGGCCTCCTCCTGCTCCTATTTTCTTTGTATGTTTCTTGTATTATTATCAATGGAGACCCTCTTTTGATGGATGTACACATGTGGAGTGGAGGGGGGGTCACAGCGCTATGACTGACCCCTCCGCCCACCATCAGCCGTCTTCCCCAGTAGGGCCACTTATCGCAGTGAGCAACAGGGTTCTTTGCTGCGCCTTGGCATTCTACGTACTTCAGTGTGAGCTCGCGGTATTCTGCGATCTTGGTCACTAAATCGACAATGTGTTCCACCACCCCCCGGCACACGTTGTAATGTTTGCGAAATCGCTCCTCTGCACGCTCAGCCATTATCTGCTCGTGGACTTCCCGTTCCCGCTGCATCTTTTCCATGTGTTCCAGCTTCTCCTCTTTCACCAAGACCTAGGGGGCAAGAAGCATGAAATATAACACCTCAGACTTTATTCTTTCAAAGAACAAAGAACAATACAGCACAGGAACAGGCCCTTTGGCCCTCCAAACCTGCACTGGTCATGATACCACCCTTAGCCGAAACCCTCAGCACTTCCTTGTGCCGTATCCCTCTATACCCGTCCTATCCATGTGTTTGTCAAGATGCCTTTTGAAGGCCGTTAATGTATCTGCTTCCACAACCGCCCCTGGCAACGCGTTCCAGGCATTCACCACCCTCTGTGTAAAAAACCTGCCTCGCACATCTCCTCTAAACCTTGTCCACGGACCTTAAACCTATGCCCCCTGGTGACTGACCCCTCCACCCTGGGAAAGAGTGCCTGCCCATCCACTCTATCCATGGCTCTTGTATACCTCGATCAGGTAACCACTCAACCTCCGTCTTTCCAATGAAAACAGTCCGAGTCTATTCAGCCTCTCTGCATAGCTAACACCCTCCAGACCAGGCAGCATCCTGGTAAACCTCCTCTGCACCCTCTCCAAAACCTCCACATCCTTCTGGTAGTGCGGCGACCAGAATTGGGCGCAATATTCCAAGTGCAGCCTGACCAAGGTTCTATACAACTGCAGCATGACTTGCCAGTTTTTATACTCGATGCCCCGTCCAATGAAGGCAAGCATTCCGTATGCTTTCTTGACTACCTTGTCCACTTGTGTTGCCACCTTCAAAGATCTGTGGACCTGCACGCCCAGATCTCTCTGACTTTCTCTATTCCCAAGAGTTTTGCCATTTACGGTATATTTCCCCTCTATGTTAGACCGACCAAAATGCATTACCTCACATCTGTCCGGATTAAACAACATTTGTAACTTCTCTGCCCAAGTCTCCAATCTGTGTCCTGCTGTATCCTGAAAATCCTCAACACTGTCTGCCACTCCACCAACCTTGGTGTCATCCATGAACTTACTAATCAGGCCGGCTATATTTTCCTCCAAATCGTAAATATTTTGGGAAAATGCTTGTGAGACTAATTTTAACTGTGAAAGTGAAATCTTGTTTGTTTCAGTTTTCTTTTGTTAATTTTAAAAAGTTTAATATTTCACATTTCCAGAAGTGGCATTGGAATTTTGTGCCTCCTGACTTCAGTGCACATACCTTCTCATAATAAAAAAAGAAATGACAAATTGTTGTGTTAGCTTGTTCGAGTTTCCCTTTCGGATTCAGTCAGCCTGGTAATTACCGCCTGTCATATCATAACAATACCGATACTTTGTGGGTTCATAAACATTTTACAGATAAAGTGGAAATGATATCCAATGTTGTGTTGTGTTGTTGATACATATTACCGAGTCCAGGACTTAGAAGGTCGTGAGATCCCCTCTTTAAGGGTCTTATAGATTCTGTCAATCACAGCCGGAGCCTGGAAGGTAAAGAAATGGAATTTACCTCTAACACAGAGGTGGGTAGAGGTTATCCTGGAGGGGGGGGAACTAACCGGTAGATAGGCGAGCCTTGGGAACAGCAGTTTGGCTGGTGGCATATCAGCAGCAAGATGGAAGGTGAGGCTTAGGCAGTAAAACACAGGCAGCAGCTTGACACACACACACACACACACACTCATGCTCACACACACAAAGACACACACACAGGCACAGCACACACACACACACTCATGCTCACACACACAGACACACACACAGGCACAGCACAGACACACACACACACACAGACACACACACACAGGCACACACAGACACACACACAGACACACACACACAGAGGCACACAGACACACACAGGCACAACACACACACAGACACACACACAGAGGCACACAGACACAGACACACACAGGCACAACACACACACACACACAGACTCATGCTCACACACACACAGGCACACACACACAGACACACACACAGACACACACACAGACACACACACAGAGGCACACACAGAGGCACACAGGCACAGACACACAGGCACAACACACACACACACAGACACACACACACAGGCACACAGACACAACACACACACACAGACACACACTCATGCTCACACACACACACAGGCACAGCACACACACACACTCATGCTCACACACACAGACACAGACACACACACACACAAAGACACACACACAAAGACACACACACACGCAGACACACACAGAGGCACACAGACACACACAGGCACAACACACACAGGCACACACATGCTCACACACAGGCACACACACACACAATATGGAAGCTCTGGAAAAGTGGAATGGGGGTAAGGATGTTGTTAAAAATCAGCTGCAGGAAAGGTGAATCAAAATTGCGAATGTAATTTATTGATTATCTTGCTTGCGTTTTGAGTGCTACCTTGAATTTGAAAATGTTAAGACAAATGGTACAAGAATGCAGAAATCAAAGGAAGCTTCTGATAATAATGTGTCCTTTGGCACTTCAGTTTGTAACTCATGATAGTTTACATTTCGACGCTATGTGGAAATATGAAAGTGTGGATGTGATTATTGAGTGTGTCTGTGTCAATTTAATATGATGTAAAGTTAAGTTGTGGTTCCACGAGCAGCAATCAGTGTTGGATTTTATGATGTTATATCTCTCAGGTAATAGAGGAGTTGTGGGGAAGTGTAAACTACCTGTGGTGGTCTGTCTTGTTGCATAGCTGCAGAGATCGCGGGTCGAGATGTTATGGCAGGGTACAGATAAAGCCCTGATTGAGCCTGTTCTACGGTGTAAAAGCTTACAAGCTCCCTTTTATTTTGGGCTAAATTTCTTTTGCGAATTAACTCTGTTTTGAGTTTTAATTCAGAAACTCAAATAAAGAAGACAAATATTGTTCTTTGTTTCTTTTGGACGCAGACGCTGTTGTGTGGAATAAATGGGTTTTGTATCCTTGTTTGTGTGCTGCAAGCTTTGGTGTTTTCCTTCTCAAAGTTGTGATTTTGTGGCAGTGGTCCAGTATTTTTCTGTTTAAAAGCTAACAAAAGGGAAGGACCGGGTAAATAGTGAGAAACTGTTCCCACTCAAGGGAGCGGCAAGAATTAGATTAGAGGGTACTGACTCATTGGCAAATGGAGTACGAGTCACCTGAGAGAAAGATATTTCACCCAGAGGTTGGAGTCTGGGTTAGTAATAAATGATGTGCTGCAGATGAATGTTGTCTGATTAATCTGTTTACGTTATTTGATGAAGAGAGGGTTTGAGGTCTGGGACCAGAGGGCAGGATCTCAGTGAGGGGTCACCCATTTCAGACAGAGATGAGGAGGAATTTCTTCTCCTGGAGGGGAGTGAATCTGTGGAATTCTTTACCGCAGAGAGCTGGAGAGGCCGGGCCGTTAACGCTGAGAGAGACAGATTTTTAATCAGGGAGGGAATCGAGGGTTAGTGAAATGAAATGAAAATCGCTTATTGTCACAAGTAGGCTTCAAACGAAGTTACTGTGAAAAGCCCCTAGTCGCCACATTCCGGCGCCTGTTCGGGGAGGCTGGTATGGGAATTGAACCGTGCTGCTGGCCCGCCTTGGTCTGCTTTCAAAGCCAGCGATTTAGCCCAGTGTGCTAAACCAGTGGAGGCGAGGATTATCACATCAGATCAGTCAGGGCCTCATTGAATGGCAGAGCAGACTCGATGGGCTGAATGGCCTACTGCTCTTACATCTTATGGCCTTATGGAGGGTTGTAAAGATAGTGCTGGAGATCTGAGATAATAATAATAATAATTGCTTATTGTCACAAGTAGGCTTCAATGATGTTACTGTGAAAAGCCCCTAGTCGCCACATTCCGGCGCCTGTTCGGGGAGGCTGGTACGGGGATTGAACCCGCGCTGCTGGCCTTGTTCTGCATCACAAACCAGCTGTTTAGCCCACTGTGCTAAACCAGCCCCTGGATTTATATTCAGATTTCCAAAAGACATTTGTGTCACATGTGCAACATAACAATTTGTTTCTTGATAGAGAAGCTCGTGGTAGTAAGAGGGCAATGGTGACCCAGGGCCTGAAGTCACGTCGGGATAGGGACAGTGACGGGGGAAAGGATGTTTCTCTGACTGGAGTGCAGTTTTCCAGAAATCGGCATTAGGAATATTGCTTTTCATGTTCAATGCAAAAGACCTAGACTTGGAAAGAGGACGTACAATTCATCACATTTGTGGATGATACAAAACTTGGCTGAACATAATTAGTCAGCCGGATGGTGACAGGCTGCGGGAGGATATAGACAGACTGATGAAATGAGCAGATGCTATTTATGAAGTGATTCGTTTTGTGATACACGACATAGAGAAGCCGGATGGTCTAACTGGTGAGAGGCTTTCCCTGGGCACTATTGACAAGTCGGTTCAGAAAGTGCATGGGACCTTTGACTTTGTTAATAGTATAAGGATGCTCCTGGTTAAACCATGTTTTTCTTGTTCATTCCCTTCATTTTCTGTTATTTTGGCTTTTATAATTTTCGCATCTGGAAAATTAATAGGACCTGGACCTTTAAAATGGACTTCACCTTTAATTTTTTAAAAATGTAATCCAGCAGAATGTGCTCGCATCGGTGATGCCTCAGCTTGATGGACTTGGCTGTCGACCAATGAGCTTTGTACTTTGTTGGGCTCTTAGATGATAGGCTATGCTGATTGGTGCTGACTATTCCGGAGTATTCTGCCAGGGACAGGAAGGCTTCCTCTGGGTTTTAGTTTCAGTTTGATCAAGAAGCTGGAGGGTCAAAGCCCTGCTACCTGATGGACTCTTTCTAAACGTTCAACCTAAAGACCTTTTTTCTCTGCAGTCGTGTTCAGTCCAGTAACAGCTGCAGGCAGGGCAGTTGTTTAAAGAAACCTCTTTATAATCTTGTGTGGGAAACTCTGTTTTCCGTAAGTGAAGCTAGGGGACATTCTGGTGGAGTTGGAAACAAATAAGAATTACACAGGTCCGAAGCAGATCTTCTGAATGAAGGCCCAGGTTCATAAAAGTGAAAGTGACTCCCAGAGGGAATCCCACAGTCTGGGGAATTCAGACTGAATGTTTCAGCCAGAAGATCTTTGTTAGCCATCCAACTGGTGGTTCTCAACCATTCTGCATCCTGGAGGGATAGTCAGCTGAAAAAACAACTTCATTACCCGATGCGAGGGCTCTCATCTTCCATCTCACGTTAACCCTCTTTTATTTTTGCCCTCTCTCTGCATGTGTCTGTTTAGTGTGTGTTTAGGTAAAGGATGGGACAGTAAAAGTGAGGATGTAGTAGTTTAGCTGGCTGTTAGTCTAGTATTGTTACTGCATATCTTATCTCTATTGTTGTTATAAATAAACAGTTGTTGTGTTTCACTTACAAATCTGGTGCCTGTAAATCATTGGAGCAGCCACAGAATCACAGAATAATACAGTGCAGAAGTGGCCCTTCGGCCCATTGAGTCTGCACCGAAGCATGAAAAACATCTGACCTGCCAACCTAATCTCATTTGCCAGCACTTGGCCCAGAGCCTGGAATGTTATTCAAGTATTGGGAGCAGTTCTGGGCCCCGTGTCTAAGGAAGGATGTGTTGGCCTTGGAAAGGGTCCAGAGGAGGTTCACAAGAATGATCCCTGGAATGAAGAACTTGTCGTATGAGGAACAGTTGAGGACTCTGGGTCTGTACTCGTTGGAGTTTAGAAGGATGAGGGGGGATCTCATTGAAACTTACAGGATACTGCGAGGCCTGGATAGAGTGGACATGGAGAGGATGTTCCACTTGTGGGAAAAACTAAAACCAGAGGACACCATCTCAGACTAAAGGGACGATCCTATAAAACAGAGATGAGGAGGAATTTCTTCAGCCAGAGGGTGGTGAATCTGTGGAACTCTTTGCCGCAGAAGGCTGTGGAGGCCAAATCACTGGGTGTCTTTAAGGCAGCGATAGATAGGTTCTTGATTAATAAGGGGATCAGGGGTTATGGGGAGAAGGCAGGAGAATGGGGATGAGAAAATATCAGCCATGATTGAATGGCGGAGCAGACTCGATGGGCCGAGTGGTCTAATTCTGCTCCTATATTTTATGGTCTTAGTATACCAGGCATTCGGTGACACTGAGAGGATGAACAATCCTGAAAATACCAGAGAACTGGGAAACTCTCAGAAACAGCAATGGTTTTAAAGAGCAGAATTTCACATACGCTGCACATTCCATAGAACAGATTGCAGGCAGTGAGTTAAATATTGTAACAAAAAGGGCAAGTCACTGAGTGTCTTTAAGACAGAGATAGATAGGTTCTTGATTAATAAGGGGATCAGGGGTTATGGGGAGAAGGCAGGAGAATGGGGATGAGAAAATATCAGCCATGATTGAATGGCGGAGCAGACTCGATGGGCCGAGTGGCCTAATTCTGCTCCAATATCTTATGGTCTTATGGTCTAACTCAAGTCAAGGGTCAAAGATGTTTACAAATCATTGTTTGATTCACTTGTGTTGGGACTCCGGGGCCTGTGGGGCTGGACTCGACCGTGTTCTCGCCCAGGGTGTCATTCTAAAAGCTAGGAAATCATGTTAAATCGTTACAAATCACAGGCTCGATCCCAGCTGGAGTATTCCCCTCAGTTCTGGGCATCATACCTTCGAAAGGATGTCAAGGCCTTGGAGATGGTGCAGAGGAGATTTACCAAGGTGGTGACAGCAATGAAAGATTCAGTTATGATATCCAATCCTATTTAAGGTTAACATCCAATCTCTTTCCACCATCCTTTCTGGCAGCAATGGAGACTGGGATTGTTCCTCTTAAAGAGGTAGGCGATTGAAGAGCTTATACTTAGAAACTGCGTCTTTATTTTCTGGAGTTTTGAAGAATTAGAAGTGATCTAATTGGAACTTTAAAAATTCTTACAGGGTTGGACATGGTGGATATGGACAGGATGTTTCCCTCTGGCTGGTGAGACTAGAACCAGGACACGGGCTCAGAATAAGGGGCAGGTTATTTAGGACTGAGCTGAGGGGGAATGTCTTCACTCAGAGGGTGGTGAATCTTCGGAATTCTCTCTGCCAGAGGCGATGGGAGCTCGATCATTGAGTATGTTGAAGAAAGAAATTGATACGATTTCCGGATACTAATGACATCAGGGGATGATGTGGGAAGGTGATGTTGAGGTAGATGACCCAAGTCCCGAAAGACGTGCTGTAGGGTGAATTGGACATTCTGAATTCTCCCTCCGTGTACCCGAACAGGCGCCGGAATGTGGCGACTAGGGGCTTTTCACAGTAACTTCATTGCAGTGTTAATGTAAGCCTACTTGTGACAATAAAGATTATTATTATTGCGAGGTGGGGGGGTGACAGATTTCCCCTTATCAGAGGGGGGAGCGGTTCCCCATGCCCATGGGGGCTCTTTTCTCTTGTGCGTGTGAGGGAGGTCTCCATGTGCAGGAAGGGGGGGGGGGGGGGGGCTATGTTATCTATCGAACATTTGTCAATGTTCTCTGTTGATTATTCTTTTGGCTACTGTGTACGTACTGTGTACGTTCCCTCGGCCGCAGAAAAATACTTTTCACTGCACTTCGGTACATGTGATAATAAATCAAATCAATAAGGGGATCCAAGTGCCCTTTAAAAAGGGTCCCCAATGTGGGGATTCCAGGCATCTGCGGCTTTCTCCGGCCAAGCTCATTAACGTTACAGCATCCACTACGCCTGCAAATCTTTTTTGCACCGAGTGCTGGATTATGTGGTGAAAACAGTCGTCTGCGCTGCCAGTGAGCGAGCGGCAAATTCCCAGCACTCTGCGAAAATTGAAAATTCCGCTGTAGTTACTGCAAATGAATGAATAGGAAATGGAGATAGTATTGTGATGGTGGTCTAAATTAGGCCGATCGTTGCTGTGTGGGCTTGATGGGCTGAATGGTTTCCTGAGCTGTGACTAAATAAAAGCGGAGAGTTTCTATTAGTTGACATACCGCGTCCTTGTCCAACACATCCTGGAACTCCTGTAGTCGTTTCTCCTCATACTGCTTCTCACGAAAGAAGCGATTTTGCATAATGACTTGTTTCTCATGGCGAGCGTGCATCAGTTGGACAGCGATCCGCCTCTCCTGCAGTGACTGACGCATCAACCGGTTAACCAGCTGCTCCTCTCGATACACCTCCTGGAATCAAGAACAGGCACACTGAGACACACTGGCTCATTCCGGGAGACCACTGGCTCATCCAGGGGCACCACTGGCTCATCCAGGGATACCACTGGCTCATCCAGGGACACCACTGGCTCATCCAGGGACACCACTGGCTCATCCAGGGACATCACTGGCTCATCCAGGGACATCACTGGCTCATCCAGGGACATCACTGGCTCATCCAGGGACATCACTGGCTCATCCAGGGACACCACTGGCTCATTCAGGGACATCACTGGCTCATCCAGGGACACCACTGGCTCATCCAGGGACACCACTGGCTCATCCAGGGGCATCACTGGCTCATCCAGGGGCATCACTGGCTCATCCAGGGGCATCACTGGCTCATCCAGGGGCATCACTGGCTCATCCAGGGGCACCACTGGCTCATCCAGGGACACCACCGGCTCATCCAGGGACACCACCGGCTCAACCAGGGGCATCACTGGCTCATCCAGGGGCATCACTGGCTCATCCAGGGACATCACTGGCTCATCCAGGGACACCACTGGCTCATTCAGGGACATCACTGGCTCATCCAGGGACACCACTGGCTCATCCAGGGACACCACTGGCTCATCCAGGGGCATCACTGGCTCATCCAGGGGCATCACTGGCTCATCCAGGGGCATCACTGGCTCATCCAGGGGCACCACTGGCTCATCCAGGGGCACCACTGGCTCATCCAGGGACACCACCGGCTCATCCAGGGACACCACTGGCTCGTCCAGGGACACCACCGACTCATCCAGGGGCACCACCGGCTCATCCAGGGGCACCACCGGCTCATCCAGGGACACCACCGGCTCATCCAGGGACACCACCGGCTCATCCCGGGACACCACTGGCTCATCCAGGGACACCACTGGCTCATCCAGGGACACCACTGGCTCATCCAGGGACATCACTGGCTCATCCAGGGACACCACTGGCTCATCCAGGGACACCACTGGCTCATCCAGGGACATCACTGGCTCATCCAGGGACACCACTGGCTCATCCAGGGACACCACTGGCTCATCCAGGGACATCACTGGCTCATCCAGGGACAGCACTGGCTCATCCAGGGACACCACTGGCTCATCCAGGGACACCACTGGCTCATCCAGGGACACCACTGGCTCATCCAGGGACACCACTGGCTCATCCAGGGACACCACTGGCTCATCCAGGGACACCACTGGCTCATCCAGGGACACCACTGGCTCATCCAGGGACATCACTGGCTCATCCAGGGACACCACTGGCTCATCCAGGAACATCACTGGCTCATCCAGGGACACCACTGGCTCATCCAGGGACACCACTGGCTCATCCAGGGACATCACTGGCTCATCCAGGGACATCACTGGCTCATCCAGGGACATCACTGGCTCATCCAGGGACATCACTGGCTCATCCAGGGACACCACTGGCTCATCCAGGGACACCACTGGCTCATCCAGGGACATCACTGGCTCATCCAGGGACACCACTGGCTCATCCAGGGACACCACTGGCTCATCCAGGGACACCACTGGCTCATCCAGGGACATCACTGGCTCATCCAGGGACACCACTGACTCATCCAGGGACATCACTGGCTCATCCAGGGACATCACTGGCTCATCCAGGGACATCACTGGCTCATCCAGGGACACCACTGGCTCATCCAGGGACACCACTGGCTCATCCACGGACATCACTGGCTCATCCAGGGACATCACTGGCTCATCCAGGGACACCACTGGCTCATCCAGGGACACCACTGGCTCATCCAGGGACATCACTGGCTCATCCAGGGACACCACTGGCTCATCCAGGGGCACCACTGGCTCATCCAGGGACATCACTGGCTCATCCAGGGACATCACTGGCTCATCCAGGGACACCACTGGCTCATCCAGGGACACCACTGGCTCATCCAGGGACACCACTGGCTCATCCAGGGACATCACTGGCTTATCCAGGGACACCACTGGCTCATCCAGGGACACCACTGGCTCATCCAGGGACACCACTGGCTCATCCAGGGACACCACTGGCTCATCCAGGGACATCACTGGCTCATCCAGGGGCATCACTGGCTCATCCAGGGACATCACTGGCTCATCCAGGGACACCACTGGCTCATCCAGGGACACCACTGGCTCATCCAGGGACATCACTGGCTCATCCAGGGACATCACTGGCTCATCCAGGGACACCACTGGCTCATGTAAGGTCATAACTGGCTCATACAAGATCGTCATTGGCTCAAACAGGGACATCAGTGGAAATATAGGGGCATCACTGGCTGTCAGGGTAAATTGTGATGAGGATGCAGAGATCCTACAGCAAGATCTGGACAGATTGAGCGAGTGGGTAAATCAATGGCAGATGCAGTATAATTTGGATAAGTGTGAGGTTATTCACTTTGGAAGCAAAAACAGGAAGGCAGATTACTACCTGAATGGTTGTAAATTTGGAGAGGGGAGTGTGCAGCGGGACCTGGGTGTCCTTGTGCACCAGTCGCTGAAGGTAAGCATACAGGTGCAGCAGGCGGTAAAGAAGGCTAATGGTATGTTGGCCTTCATTGCGAGAGGTTTCGAGTACAGGAGCAGGGATGTGTTGTTGCAATTGTACAGGGCCTTGGTGAGGCCACACCTGGAGTATTGTGAGCAGTTTTGGTCTCCTTCTCTGAGGAAGGATGTTCTTGCTCTCGAGGGAGAGCAGCGAAGGTTTACCAGACTGATTCCAGGGATGGCGGGACTGTCATATGAGGGGAGATTGACTAGGTTGGGATTGTTCTCGCTGGAGTTCAGAAGAATGAGGGGGGATCTGGTAGAGACTATAAAATTCTAACAGGACTGGACAGGGTAGATGCAGGGAAGATGTTACCAATGATGGGTGTGTCCAGAACCAGGGGTCACAGCCTGAGGATTCAGGATAACCATTTCGGACAGAGATAAGGAGACATTTCTTCACACAGGGAGTGGTGAGCCTGTGGAATTCACTACCACAGGAAGTAGTTGATGCTAAAACATTGAATATATTCAAGAGGCGGCTGGATTGAGCACTTGGGGAGAATGGGATCAAAGGCTATGGGGAGAAAGCAGGATTAGGCTATTGAGTTGGATGATCAGCCATGATGGTGATGAATGGGAGAGCAGGCTCGAAGGGCCAAAAGGCCTCCTCCTGCTCCTATCTTCTATATATCAATGTATCTATGGTACCAGGTCATCACTGGCTCAGACAAGGGCATCACTGGCTTGTATCTACCTTCAGGTAGCAGAGAGCATGGGTCCTGCGAGGGACATGATTTTGGGACAGGGGATAAAAGAGAGTGCGGGGCTTGAGGCCTTCACCTACTTTCAGGCAGGGGAGCGCTCCGGACCTGTGGCCACTGTTCAGAGAGCACACCGAGTTTGAAAATAAATCCAAGAGTGACGTCACAGAAAAGTGGTGAGCTGATTGGTTGGAGAGTAACGTATATTAGCGACTGTGTCTAATTAGCGGAAGCTATTTGTTGGGAAAAGTATGACTTCTAGATTTGTTCTAGTCTAAGGTGTAACTGTTTCCTTCTAAGACATGTCAGGTGAGGGCAGCCAAGTGTGGCCGGACACATGTGGGGAGTTTGGACCCTCCCAGTGTCCCAGGTGACCACATGTGTGGGAAGTGCTCCCAGCTGCAGAAACTGGAGTTCTGGGTTTCGGAGCCTGAGCAGCGGCTGGAGATACTGTGGTCTGTCCGCGAGACTGAGAGTTACGTGGCAGCACGCTGAGAGAGGTGGTCACACCAATGCTCAAGGGACAAGAGGAAAGATGAAAAGGGTGACCACCAGGAAGTGCAGGAGAACCTGGGGTCCCGCTCACAAATCAATATTCCATTCTGGCAGCTGATCAGGGCGCCGGTACCTCAGAAGAGTGCCTTCAGAGCCAGGCATCTGGTCCAAAAGCGGATTTACTGTACAGGGGGGGGCGGAAAAGGAAAGAAAGAACAATAGAAAGAGCAATAGTAATAAAGGATTCATTAGTCAGGAGAGCAGACAGGTGTTTCTGTTGCCAAAGACGTGACTCCAGGATGGTATGTTGCCTCCCTGGTGAACGGCTGCAGGGCATCCTGAAGGGGAAGGGTGTAAATCAGAGGTCGTGGTACAGGTTGGGTTGTGGGGGCGAAACCCACCCAAACACGGGGAGAATGTGCAAACTCCACACAGACAGTGACCCAGAGCCAGGATCGAACCTGGGACCTCGGCCGTGAGGCAGCAATGCTAACCACCGCACCATCATGCTGCCCTAACTATATAGGTAGAATGAAGGATGAGGTCTTGCATCAAGAATTCAGGGAGCTGGGTGGTAGATTAAAAAGCAGGACCTTTAAGGTTGTAAGGGGACGCAGTGGTGCAGTGTCATTTTGCTGGACTAGTAATTCCAGAGTCCCAGGGTAATGATCTGGGGACCTGGGTTGAAATTCCACCCGGGCAGGTGCTGAAAAACCGCTGCCGATTGTCATAAAAACCCATCTGGTTCGCTCATGTCCTTTCGGGAAGGAAATCTGCCGTCCTTACCCGGTCTGGCCTACACGTGACTCCAGACCCACAGCAATGTGGGTGACTCTGAAATGCCCTCAGGGTCGGGCAATAAATGCTGGCCCAGCGACGCCCACATCCCAGGGATAAATAAAACAAATTGCTGGATTCTTCACGGTGCTAACAGGTATACATATGGGACAGCTGAATGTGTGGCTCAGTAGTTGGTGCAGGAGGGAGAGTTTTAGGGTGGGACATGTACAAGAGGAACGGTCTACACCTGAATCACATTGAGACCAATATCCTTGCAAGTAGTGCTGTTGGGAGGGGTTTAAACTAGTTTGGCAGGGGGAGGGGACACAAAGCATTCGGAAAATCTTAGTAAAGTAAACAAGGGAGAGTGAGTTAAGCTGTGATGAGTGTCAAGAAAGTAAGACAAGGCTGGATGGTCTCTACTTTAATGCTGGGTGTAATAGGCAGATGAGTTAAGGGTGTGGATTGCCACAGGGAATTGTGAGATTGTTGCCATCACAAAGACATGGTTAAGGGAAAGGCAGGACTGGCAACTCAACATTCCGGGATATCGAATCTTTAGGCGAGACAAAGGAGGGTGTAAAAAGGGAGGTGGTGTTGCACTATTATTTCAGAAATCAATTACTGCAATGAGGAGAGATGATATCTTGGAATGGTCTTCAAACCAAGCTTTATGGATCGAACTAAGGAGCAGAAAGGGAGGCAGCCACATTACTGGGAGTGTATCATAGGCCCCCAAAAAATCTGTGTGAAATCGAGGAGCAGCTTTGTAGTCAATTTACTGAGGTGTGCAAGAATAATGACCGGGTAATTCTACTGGAGGATTTCAACTTCCACAACATCAATTGGAATAGTCAGAGTAAAGGGTTTAGAGGGGGCGGATTTCTTGAAATGCATTCAGAGTTTGTATCAATATGGAGACGAGATGGAGCAGAGCTGGATCTAGTTCTGGGGAACGAAGCTGCACAAGTGTTCAACGTGGCAGTGGGGGAGCATTTTAGTGATAGCGATCACAACACGGTACGGTTCATTTTTGTTATGGACAAGGAGAAAGATGACCTGCAAAAGATGGTTTTGGATTGGGGGAAGGCCGGTTTACTAAAATAAGGCAGGATCTGGGAATAGCTTCTTGCAGGAAAGTCTACTGCGGAGCAGTGGCGGGTATTCAAAAAGGAAATGTGGAAAGTACAGGTCCAACACATTCCCGACAGGGGGAAATGTAGGAGCAATAAGTTCAGACAATAAGTCCAAGAAGTGGAGGTGTGGGGCTTAAATAGGGTGCTCTTTCCAAGGGCCGGTGCAGACCCGATGGGCTGAATGGCCTCCTTGCACTGTAAATTCTATGATTCTATGATTCACGGTATCCTGAATGTCTGGGACAATCCAGGAATGGATAAGGAGGAAGAGAAAGGCTTTGAGCAAGTCCAAAGGAAGAAATTCAACTGCAGCCCTAGAGGAATATAGGAAGTGTAAGAGGGAACTTAGGAAGGCAATCAGAAGAGCAAAGGGGCATGAAAAAGGATTTGTGAATAAGATTGGGGAGAACCTTAAAATATTCTATAAATACATTAAGGGGAAGAGGTTAAGCAGGGAAAGAGTAGGGCCCATTCGAGACCAAGGCAGCAACATGTATGTGATTCCACAGACCATTGCTAGGGTGTTAAATTAACACCTCTCATAGGTATCCACTCAGGAGAAGGAAGGCATAGGTACAGAATTCAGGATATGGGCTGTGAGGACCTTGGGCAGTTTGACATAGGGAGTGAGGAGGTATTGGAGGCTTTGACAGGCTTGAAGATAGACAAATCCCCAGGCCCGGATGAATTGCTGTGGGAGGCGGGGCAGGAAATTGCAGGGGCTCTAATGCAAGTTTTTAATTCCTCTCTGGCCACAGGGTAAGGACTGGAGAACAGCGAATGTTGTTCCACTTTTCCACAGATAAACCAGGGAGTCCCATGTCAGTGGTCGGGAAACGTTTGGAGAAAATTCTGAAGTAGAGAATTAATTCCCACCTGGAAAGGCTTGGGTTGATCAGAGATAGTCCGCACTTGTCAGAGGGAGGTCATGTTTAACAAATTTGAGATAAGTTTTTGATAAAGTGTGTGGATGAAGGAGGCGCACTTGGTGTAGTGTATATGGATTTTAGCAAAGCCTTTGACAAGGTCCCAGATGGAAGACTGAGGAGGTTGAAGCCCATGGAATGCAAGGTCGAGGTGGCTCTGAAACTGGCTGAGTGACAGGACACAGGGGGCGGGGGGAGAGGCTGTTTGAGTAACTGGAGGCCGGAGTCCAGCGGTGTGCTACAGGGAGCTGTGCTGGGTCCTGACTGTTATATATATAAATAATATAGAGGAGAACGTGGGGGGATGATAAGTAAGTTTGCAGACAACGCCAAGATTGGTAGAGTGGTTAACAGTGACGAGGGTCGAAGGTTACAGGAAGATATAGATGGGTTGGTCAGATGGGCAGAGCAGTGGCAGATGGTGTTTAATCCTGATAAGTGTGGGGCGATGCACTTTGGAAGAAGAAACAGGACAAGGGAGCTCAGAGAAATAGGTCGATTTTGGGGTACCTGGGGCACGGCCTGGGAGGGTGGGAGAGGCGGGTCTGGGACGCACGGCCTGGGAGGGGGGCAGAGGCGGGTCTGGAACGCACGGCCTGGGAGGGGGGCAGAGGCGGGTCTGGAGCGCACGGCCTGGGAGGGGGGCAGAGGCGGGTCTGGAACGCACGGCCTGGGAGGGGGGCAGAGGCGGGTCTGGAGCGCACGGCCTGGGAGGGGGGGGAGAGGCGGGTCTGGAGCGCACGGCCTGGGAGGGGGGTAGAGGCGGGTCTGGAGCGCACGGCCTGGGAGGGGGGGAGAGGCGGGTCTGGAGCGCACGGCCTGGGAGGGGGGGAGAGGCGGGTCTGGAGCGCACGGCCTGGGAGGGGGGGGGGAGAGGCGGGTCTGGAGCGCACGGCCTGGGAGGGGGGTAGAGGCGGGTTGCCTCACATCCTTTATAAAGTACCTGGATGAGCACTTGGCCGTCACAACATTCAGGGCAATGGGCCGAGTGCTGGCCAATGGGATTAGGTAGACAGCTCAGGTGTTTTTCATGCGCGGTGCTGACTCGATGGGCCGGAGGGCCAGTTATGGGCTGTATTATTCTGTGATTCTGTGATACTTGTTCACAGATCCCTGAGGTTTCAGGGCTGGTGAATAGGGAAGTTAAGGCATACGTGACACTTGCCTTTATCAGTCGGGGTATAGTTTCGAAGAGCAGGGAGGTCATGTTGGAGCTGTGCAGGACTTTGGTGAGGTCACAGCTGGAACTCTGTGTTCAGCTCTGGTCACCGCACTATAGGAAGGATGTGATTGCACTGGAGGGGGTACAGAGGATATTGCACTGGAGGAGGGGGTACAGAGGAGATTGCACTGGAGGGGGGACAGAGGAGATTGCACTGGAGGAGGGGGTACAGAGGTGATTGCTCTGGAGGAGGGGGTACAGAGGTGATTGCTCTGGAGGAGGGGGTACAGAGGTGATTGCACTGGAGGAGGGTGTACAGAGGAGATTGCACTGGAGGAGGGCGTACAAAGGAGATTGCACTGGAGGGGGTACAGAGGAGATTGCACTGGAGGAAGGGGTACAGAGGTGATTGCTCTGGAGGAGGGGGTACAGAGGTGATTGCTCTGGAGGAGGGTGTACAGAGGAGATTGCACTGGAGGAGGGTGTACAGAGGAGATTGCACTGGAGGAGGGCGTACAGAGGAGATTGCACTGGAGGGGGTACAGAGGAGATTGCACTGGAGGAAGGGGTACAGAGGTGATTGCACTGGAGGAGGGTGTACAGAGGAGATTGCACTGGAGGAGGGGGTACAGAGGAGATTGCACTGGAGGAGGGGGTACAGAGGTGATTGCACTGGACGAGGGGGTACAGAGGTGATTGCACTGGAGGAGGGGGTACAGACGTGATTGCTCTGGAGGAGGGTGTACAGAGGAGATTGCACTGGATGAGGGTGTACAGAGGAGATTGCACTGGAGGAGGAGGTACAGAGGAGATTGCACTGGAGGGGGTACAGAGGAGATTGCACTGGAGGGGGTACAGAGGTGATTGCACTGGAGGAGGGGGTACAGAGGAGATTGCACTGGAGGAGGGGGGTACAGAGGTGATTGCACTGGAGGGGGTACAGAGGTGATTGCACTGGAGGAGGGGGTACAGAGGTGATTGCACTGGAGGAGGGGGTACAGAGGAGATTGCACTGGAGGAGGGGGTACAGAGGTGATTGCACTGGAGGGGGTACAGAGGTGATTGCACTGAAGGAGGGTGTACAGAGGATATTGCACTGGAGGAGGGGGTACAGAGGCGATTGCACTGGAGGGGGTACAGAGGAGATTGCACTGGAGGAGGGGGTACAGAGGATATTGCACTGGAGGAGGGTGTACAGAGGTGATTGCACTGGAGGGGGTACAGAGGTGATTGCTCTGGAGGAGGGTGTACAGAGGAGATTGCACTGGAGGAGGGGGTACAGGGGAGATTGCACTGGAGGAGGGGGCACAGAGGATATTGCACTGGAGGAGGGTGTACAGAGGTGATTGCACTGGAAGGGGTACAGAGGTGATTGCTCTGGAGGAGGGTGTACAGAGGAGATTGCACTGGAGGAGGGTGTACAGAGGAGATTGCACTGGAGGAGGAGGTACAGAGGATATTGCACTGGAGGAGAGTGTACAGATGAGATTGCACTGGAGGAGGGGGTTACAGAGGAGATTGCACTGGAGGGGGCACAGAGGATATTGCACTGGAGGAGGGTGTACAGATGAGATTGCACTGGAGGAGGGGTTAGAGGAGATTGTACTGGAGGGGGTACAGAGGATATTGCACTGGAGGAGGGTGTACAGAGGTGATTGCACTGGAGGAAGGGGTACAGAGGATATTGCACTGGAGGAGATACAGATGCGATTGCACTGGAGGAGGGGGTACAGAGGAGATTTCACTGGAGGAGGGGGTACAGAGGAGATTGCACTGGAGGAGGGTGTACAGAGGAGATTGCACTGGAGGAGGGGGTACAGAGGAGATTGCACTTGAGGAAAGGGTACAGAGGATATTGCACTGGAGGAGGTACAGAGATGATTGCACTGGAGGAGGGGGTACAGAGGAGATTGCACTGGAGGAGGGGGTGCAGAGGAGATTGCACTGGAGGAGAGGGTACAGAGGAGATTGCACTGGAGAGAGTACAGAGGTGATTGCACTGGAGGAGGGGGTACAGAGGACATTGCACTGGAGGAGAGGATACAGAGGATATTGCACTGGAGGGGGTACAGAGGTGATTGCACTGGAGGAAGGGGTACAGAGGATATTGCACTGGAGGAGATACAGACGCGATTGCACTGGAGGAGGGGGTACAGAGGAGATTGCACTGGAGGAGGGGGTACAGAGGAGATTGCACTGGAGGAGGGTGTACAGAGGAGATTGCACTGGAGGAGGGGGTACAGAGGAGATTGCACTTGAGGAAAGGGTACAGAGGATATTGCACTGGAGGAGGTACAGAGATGATTGCACTGGAGGAGGGGGTACAGAGGAGATTGCACTGGAGGAGAGGGTGCAGAGGAGATTGCACTGGAGGAGAGGGTACAGAGGAGATTGCACTGGAGAGAGTACAGAGGTGATTGCACTGGAGGAGGGGGTACAGAGGATATTGCACTGGAGGGGGTACAGAGGTGATTGCACTGTAGGAAGGGGTACAGAGGAGATTGCACTGGAGGAGGGGGTACAGAGGAGACTGCACTGGAGGAGGGTGTACAGAGGAGGTTGCACTAGAGGAGGGCGTACAGAGGATATTGCACTGGAGGAGATACAGAGGAGACTGCACTGGAGGAGGGTGTACAGAGGAGGTTGCACTGGAGGAGGGGGTATAGAGGTGATTGCACTGGAGGGGGGGTACAGAGGTGATTGCACTGGAGGAGGGGGTACAGAGGGGATTGCACTGGAGGTGTGGGTACAGAGGTGATTTCACTGGAGGAGGGGTTAGAGGAGATTGCACTGGAGGGGGTACAGAGGATATTGCATTGGAGGAGGGGGTACAGAGGTGATTGCACTGGAGGAGGGGTTACAGAGGTGATTGCACTGGAGGAGGGGTTACAGAGGTGATTACACTGGAGGAAGGGGTACAGAGGTGATTTCACTGGAGGAGGGGGTAGAGGAGATTGCACTGGAGGAGGGGGTACAGAGGTGATTGCACTGGAGGAGGGGGTACAGAGGTGATTGCACTGGAGGAGAGGCTACAGAGGTGATTGCACTGGAGGAGGGGGTACAGAGGTGATTGCACTGGAGGAGGGGGTAGAGGAGATTGCACTGGAGGAGGGGGTACAGAGGAGATTGCACTGGTGGAGTGTGTACAGAGGTGATTTCACTGGAGGAGAGGGTAGAGGTGATTGCACTGGAGGGGGTACAGAGGATATTACACTGGAGGGGGTACAGGGGTGATTGCACTGGAGGGGGTACAGAGGTGATTGCACTGGAGGAGGGGGTACAGGGGTGATTGCACTGGAGGAAGGGGTACAGAGGAGATTGCACTGGAGGGGGTACAGAGGTGATTGCACTGGAGGAGGGGGTACTGGGGCGATTGCACTGGAGGAGGGGGTACAGAGGAGATTGCACTGGAGGAAGTGGTACAGAGGAGATTGCACTGGACGGGGTACAGAGGTGATTGCACTGGAGGGGGTACAGAGGAGATTGGACTGCAGGGGGTACAGGGGTGATTGCACTGGATGAGGGGGTACAGAGGAGATTGCACTGGAGGAAGGGGTACAGAGGAGATTGCACTGGAGGGGGTACAGGGGTGATTGCACTGGAGGAAGGGGTACAGAGGAGATTGCACTGGAGGAAGGGGTACAGAGGAGATTGCACTGGAGGAGGGGGTACAGAGGAGATTGCACAGGAGGAGGGTGTACAGAGGAGATTGCACTGGAGGGGGTACAGAGGTGATTGCACTGGAGGAGGGGGTACAGAGGAGATTGCACTGGAGGGGGTACAGGGGTGATTGCACTGGAGGAGGGGGTACAGAGGAGATTGCACTGGAGGGGGTACAGAGGTGATTGCACTGGAGGGGGTACAGGGGTGATTGCACTGGATGAGGGGGTACAGAGCAGATTGCACTGGAGGGGATACGGGGTTGATTGCACTGGATGAGGGTGTACAGAGGAGATTGCACTGGAGGAAGGGGTACAGAGGAGATTGCACTGGAGGGTGTACAGATGAGATTGCACTGGAGGAGGGGGTTACAGAGGAGATTGCACTGGAGGGGGTACAGAGGATATTGCACTGGAGGAGGGTGTACAGATGAGATTGCACTGGAGGAGGGGTTAGAGGAGATTGTACTGGAGGGGGTACAGAGGATATTGCACTGGAGGAGGGTGTACAGAGGAGATTACACTGGAGGAGGGGGTACAGAGGTGATTGCACTGGAGGAAGGGGTACAGAAGATATAGCACTGGAGGAGATACAGAGGCGATTGCACTGGAGGAGGGGGTACAGAGGAGATTGCACTGGAGGAGGGGGTACAGAGGAGATTGCACTGGAGGAGGGGGTACAGAGGATATTGCACTGGAGGAGGGGGTGCAGAGGAGATTGCACTGGAGAGAGTACAGAGGTGATTGCACTGGAGGAGGGGGTACAGAGGACATTGCACTGGAGGAGGGGGTACAGAGGATATTGCACTGGAGGGGGTACAGAGGTGATTGCACTGTAGGAAGGGGTACAGAGGAGATTGCACTGGAGGAGGGGGTACAGAGGAGACTGCACTGGAGGAGGGTGTACAGAGGAGGTTGCACTAGAGGAGGGGGTACAGAGGATATTGCACTGGAGGAGAAACAGAGGAGACTGCACTGGAGGAGGGTGTACAGAGGAGGTTGCACTGGAGGAGGGGGTACAGAGGTGATTGCACTGGAGGGGGGGTACAGAGGTGATTGCACTGGAGGTGGGGTTAGAGGAGATTGCACTGGAGGGGGTACAGAGGATATTGCATTGGCGGAGGGGGTACAGAGGTGATTGCACTGGAGGAGGGGTTACAGAGGTGATTGCACTGGAGGAGGGGTTACAGAGGTGATTACACTGGAGGAGGGGGTACAGAGGTGATTTCACTGGAGGAGGGGGTAGAGGAGATTGCACTGGAGGAGGGGGTACAGAGGTGATTGCACTGGAGGAGGGGGTACAGAGGAGATTGCACTGGAGGAGAGGCTACAGGGGTGATTGCACTGGAGGAGGGGGTACAGAGGTGATTGCACTGGAGGAGGGGGTAGAGGAGATTGCACTGGTGGAGTGTGTACAGAGGTGATTTCACTGGAGGAGAGGGTAGAGGAGATTGCACTGGAGGGGGTACAGAGGATATTGCATTGGAGGAGGGGGCACAGAGGTGATTGCACTGGAGGAGAGGGTAGAGGAGATTGCACTGGAGGGGGTAATGAGGTGATTGCACTGGAGGGGGTACAGAGGAGATTACACTGGAGGGGGTACAGGGGTGATTGCACTGGAGGGGGTACAGAGGTGATTGCACTGGAGGAGGGGGTACAGGGGTGATTGCACTGGAGGAAGGGGTACAGAGGAGATTGCACTGGAGGGGGTACAGGGGTGATTGCACTGGAGGAGGGGGTACTGGGGCGATTGCACTGGAGGAGGGGGTACAGAGGAGATTTCACTGGAGGAAGGGGTACAGAGGAGATTGGACTGGAGGGGGTACAGGGGTGATTGCACTGGAGGAGGGGGTACAGAGGAGATTGCACTGGAGGAAGGGGTACAGAGGAGATTGCACTGGAGGGGGTACAGGGGTGATTGCACTGGAGGAAGGGGTACAAAGGAGATTGCACTGGAGGAAGGGGTACAGAGGAGATTGCACTGGAGGAAGGGGTACAGAGGAGATTGCACAGGAGGAGGGGGTACAGAGGAGATTGCACTGGACGGGGTACAGAGGTGATTGCACTGGAGGAGGGGATACAGAGGAGATTGCACTGGAGGGGGTACAGGGGTGATTGCACTGGAGGAGGGGTACAGAGGAGATTGCACTGGAGGGGGTACAGAGGTGATTGCACTGGAGGGGGTACAGGGGTGATTGCACTGGATGAGGGGATACAGAGGAGATTGCACTGGAGGGGGTACAGAGGTGATTGCACTGGATGGGGTACAGGGGTGATTGCACTGGATGAGGGGATACAGAGGAGATTGAATGGAGGGGGTACAGGGGTGATTGCACTGGATGAGGGGGTACAGAGGAGATTGCACTGGAGGAAGGGGTACAGAGGAGATTGCACTGGACGGGGTACAGAGGTAATTGCACTGGAGGGGATGCAGTGGAGATTCATTAGGATGTTGCCTGCGATGGAGCATCTGAGCTATAAGGAGATACTGGATAGGCCGACATTGTTTTCCTTACAGCAGGGAAGGCTGAAGGGGGGGGGGTGATTGAGGTGAATAAGATTATGAGGGGTTTGGACAGGGTAAATAGGAAGCAGCTGTTCCCCTTGGTTTAAGGTCAATCCCAAGGGGATATGGCTTTATGCTGAGGGGCAGGAGATTCTGAGGGGATTTGGGAAAAGGTTTTTTCACTCGGAGGGTGGTGAGAATCGGGAATGCACGGCCTGGGAAGGTAGTGGAAGCTGGAATCCTCACAACCTTTAAAAAGCACTTGGATCAGCACCTGAAACGCCCTCACATTCAAGGATATGGGATAAGTGCTGGGAAGTGGGATTAGAGCGAGATTCGGGGTAGTGATTGCCGATGAACACTCGATGGGAGAAAGGGTCTGTTCTGCACTGTACAACCTTGTGACTCTAACACTGGCTCATACAGGAGCATCGCTGGCTGGTTTAGCACAGGGCTAAATAGCTGACTTTTAAAGCAGACCAAGGTTGACAAATGTGAGGTTATCCATTTTGGCAGGAATAACAGCAAAAGGGATTATTATTTAAATGATAAAATATTAAAACATGCTGCTGTGCAGAGAGACCTGGGTGTGCTAGTGCATGAGTCGCAAAAAGTTGGTTTACAGGTGCAACAGGTGATTAAGAAGGCATTAAGAAGGTGATTAAGAAGGTGATTAAGAATGGAGTTTTGTCCTTCATTGCTAGAGGGATGGAGTTTAAGACTAGGGAGGTTCTGCTGCAATTGTATAAGGTGTTAGTGAGGCCACACCTGGAGTATTGTGTTCAGTTTTGGTCTCCTTACTTGAGAAAGGACGTACTGGCACTGGAGGGTGTGCAGAGGAGATTCACTAGGTTAATCCCAGAACTGAAGGGGTTGGATTACGAGGAGAGGTTGAGTAGACTGGGACTGTACTCGTTGGAATTTAGAAGGATGAGGGGGATCTTATAGAAACATATAAAATTATGAAGGGAACTGATAGGATAGATGCGAGCAGGTTGTTTCCACTGGCGGGTGAAAGCAGAACTAGGGGGCATAGCCTCAAAATAAGGGGAAGTAGATTTAGGACTGAGTTTAGGAGGAACTTCTTCACCCAAAGGGTTGTGAATCTATGGAATTCCTTGCCCAGTGAAGCAGTAGAGGCTCCTTCATTAAATGTTTTTAAGATAAAGATAGATAGTTTTTTGAAGAATAAAGGGATTAAGGGTTATGGTGTTCGGGCCGGAAAGTGGAGCTGAGTCCACAAAAGATCAGCCATGATCTCATTGTTCTTAAGGCCGGCCAGCAGCATGGTTCAATTCCCGTACCAGCCTCCCCGAACAGGCGCCGGAATGTTCTCCCCGTGTGTGCGTGGGTTTCCTCCGGGTGCTCCGGTTTCCCCCCACAGTCCAAAGATGTGTTACACTGCATCCTCATTACTGACCCCAGTGACACACTGCATCCTCATTACTGACCCCAGTGACACACTGCATCCTCATTACTGACCCCAGTGACACACTGCATCTTCATTACTGACCCCAGTGACACACTGCATCTTCATTACTGACCCCAGTGTCACACTGCATCCTCATTACTGACCCCAATGACACACTGCATCCTCATTACTGACCCCAGTGTCACACTGCATCCTCATTACTGACCCCAGTGTCACACTGCATCCTCATTACTGACCCCAATGACACACTGCATCCTCATTACTGACCCCAGTGTCACACTGCATCCTCATTACTGACCCCAGTGTCACACTGCATCCTCATTATTGACCCCAATGACACACTGCATCCTCATTACTGACCCCAGTGTCACACTGCATCCTCATTACTGACCCCAATGACACACTGCATCCTCATTACTGACCCCAATGACACACTGCATCCTCATTACTGACCCCAGTGACACACTGCATCCTCATTACTGACCCGTGTCACACTGTATCCTCATTATTGACCCCAGTGTCACACTGCATCCTCATTACTGACCCCAGTGTCACACTGCATCCTCATTATTGACCCCAATGACACACTGCATCCTCATTACTGACCCCAATGACACACTGCATCCTCATTACTGACCCCAGTGACACACTGCATCCTCATTATTGACCCCAGTGTCACACTGCATCCTCATTACTGACCCCAGTGTCACACTGTATCCACATTACTGACCCCAGTGACACACTGCATCCTCATTACTGACCCCAGTGACACACTGCATCCTCATTACTGACCCCAGTGTCACACTGCATCCTCATTACTGACCCCAGTGACACACTGCATCCTCATTACTGACCCCTGTGACACACTGCATCCTCATTACTGACCCCTGTGACACACTGCATCCTCATTACTGACCCCTGTGACACACTGCATCCTCATTACTGACCCCAATGACACACTGCATCCTCATTATTGACCCCAGTGTCACACTGCATCCTCATTACTGACCCCAGTGTCACACTGTATCCACATTACTGACCCCAGTGACACACTGCATCCTCATTACTGACCCCAGTGACACACTGCATCCTCATTACTGACCCCAGAGACACACTGCATCCTCATTACTGACCCCAATGACACACTGCATCCTCATTACTGACCCCAGTGACACACTGCATCCTCATTATTGACCCCAGTGTCACACTGCATCCTCATTACTGACCCCAATGACACACTGCATCCTCATTACTGACCCCAGTGACACACTGCATCCTCATTACTGACCCCAGTGACACACTGCATCCTCATTACTGACCCCAGAGACACACTGCATCCTCATTACTGACCTCTGTGACACACTGCATCCTCATTACTGACCCCAGTGACACACTGCATCCTCATTACTGACCCCAGTGACACACTGCATCTTCATTACTGACCCCAGTGACACACTGCATCCTCATTACTGACCCCAGAGACACACTGCATCCTCATTACTGACCCCTGTGACACACTGCATCCTCATTACTGACCCCAGTGACACACTGCATCCTCATTACTGACCCCAGTGACACACTGCATCTTCATTACTGACCCCAGTGACACACTGCATCCTCATTACTGACCCCAGTGACACACTGCATCCTCATTACTGACCCCAGAGACACACTGCATCCTCATTACTGACCCCAGTGACACACTGCATCCTCATTACTGACCCCAGAGACACACTGCATCCTCATTACTGACCCCAGTGACACACTGCATCCTCATTACTGACCCCAGTGACACACTGCATCCTCATTACTGACCCCAATGACACACTGCATCCTCATTACTGACCCCAGTGACACACTGCATCCTCATTACTGACCCCAATGACACACTGCATCCTCATTACTGACCCCAGTGTCACACTGCAACCTCATTACTGACCCCAGTGACACACTGCATCCTCATTACTGACCCCAGTGACACACTGCATCCTCATTACTGACCCCAGTGTCACACTGCATCCTCATTACTGACCCCAGAGACACACTGCATCCTCATTACTGACCCCAGTGGCACACTGCATCCTCATTACTGACCCCAGTGGCACACTGCATCCTCATTACTGATCCCAGAGACACACTGCATCCTCATTACTGACCCCAGAGACACACTGCATCCTCATTACTGATCCCAGAGACACACTGCATCCTCATTACTGACCCCAGTGACACACTGCATCCTCATTACTGACCCCAGTGGCACACTGCATCCTCATTACTGACCCCAGTGGCACACTGCATCCTCATTACTGATCCCAGAGACACACTGCATCCTCATTACTGACCCCAGTGGCACACTGCATCCTCATTACTGATCCCAGAGACACACTGCATCCTCATTACTGACCCCAGTGACACACTGCATCCTCATTACTGACCCCAGAGACACACTGCATCCTCATTACTAATCCCCGTGTCGCACTGCATCCTCATTACTGACCCCAATGACACACTGCATCCTCATTACTGACACCAGTGACACACTGCATCCTCATTATTGACCCCAGTGTCACACTGCATCCTCATTACTGACCCCAGTGACACACTGCATCCTCATTACTGACCCCAGTGACACACTGCATCCTCATTACTGACCCCAGTGACACACTGCATCCTCATTACTGACCCCAGTGTCACACTGCATCCTCATTACTGACCCCAGTGGCACACTGCATCCTCATTACTGATCCCAGAGACACACTGCATCCTCATTACTGACCCCAGTGACACACTGCATCCTCATTATTGACCCCAGTGTCACACTGCATCCTCATTACTGACCCCAGTGTCACACTGCATCCTCATTACTGACCCCAGTGTCACACTGCATCCTCATTACTGACCCCAGAGACACACTGTATCCTCATTACTGACTCCAGTGACACACTGCATCCTCATTACTGACCCCAGTGACACACTGCATCCTCATTACTGACCCCAGTGACACACTGCATCCTCATTACTAATCCCCGTGTCGCATCTCCCTTTCATTACAACCCAATGCTCACCACAGCCTCTTACCTCCTGTGCCTCATGTGCTTGGAGTTGATCCAGTATAACCCGCCTCCGCCTCTTCTCCCGCTCCTTTCTCGCCTTCGCGTCCTCATCCAGTCGCTTTCGAAGATTCGCTACAAACGTCTGGCCTTCCTCGACTCTCACACATGGGATGTGTATCTCATTCGCAGTTGAAGTGTCTGCAAATATGTTGGTCCCAGTGCATTTCCTGTAAAAGTGTATCATTTCATTCATCTGCACTTCCTCATTTTGTTCTATCTATTTACCACACCCACTTCCACATTTAACATGTTGTCCCCCCTTCCAGCAGACTCTGTGCTCCTGAAGCATTTCATCTCCTCATTTTTTAACTAGACTTTTCCCACATTTTGTGTCAACTGAAAATTTACAAATGATTCACTTCATTTTTCAAGTATTAATCATTAATATACATCAACGGGAGCAGTGATCCGTATAAAGACCCTGGGAAAATCACTGGATGTTAGACTGTTCTGTCTGAGATGCGAGTATTGCTCGGTCTCGGGTTCCAGCTCTCCGCGCCTCACAACATCTATTTAAATGATTTCTCCAGCGAGCGACTCAGCCAAATCTGTGCCTGAATATTAACCTCAGATTGGCCGCTCAAAGCCCAGGTTTCTTCAATAAACAACAAAATCAAATTATAAAAAACAACTTAACCAAAGCTCTTTAACATATCAACATACAGCATAAAATATCAAAGTATAATTATTCTTTCAAAATTCCCTAACACACACATACATTCACACATATTTACATACACATGTACTTACACACACACACGTACCATGTACTTACACACACACACATACACACACACACATGTACTTACAGACGTGCACACACATGTATACATACACATGTACTCATGCAAACACATACATATGCACATATATGTACTCACACATACATACACACATGTACTTAGACATGCATACATAGGCACACACATATACACAAACATGCACTTACACACACACGTACTTCGACACACATACATGCACACGTACATACACACACACACACACGTACACATACTCACACACTTATAAACAGACAGACATACACACACTCATTGACACAATCACACACATACAACATACACTCACACACATGATGGTACTGTGACTATAATTTTGCAGTCTGAATTGATATGCTATTGAACATTGTGTGCTCACTTGACAAAAGCCATGAAAATAACTAAACCTGTATTGTTGGAAACCGGCATGATTAGTTAAATAAACTGTGTTAATTATGATCAATTAAGAATAAATAATGCTTAATTAATGTTTGAATAAGGACACGGGGGTCATACTGATTAAAAATAAGAACAAAGGTTTATTTGCAAATGATACATCTCCACTTCCTCGCAGACCCCTATCAGGATCCTGATTGATCACCTTACTGACCGACGTTATATACACCAGGTGAGTGAGACAGCTCCCCCCCCCCCCGAGGGAGCACGGGGAAGACAAGCATCCCACCCCGCGGGTCCGTGCGTATTGGTAAGGCTGGTATGGTAATGTAATCAATCTGTAACAAAGTTTATAACTTTTATAACTATAAGCACATTGCTGTGAGAACTGTGAAGAGCTCCCTGCCCAAACAGCCCTAAATTATACATGTACTCATTAAAATCGACTGAGGAATGAGTTCACATTGGTCGACACTTCGACCAACTCACAATAAGAGGTTTAGCTTGTGAAGAAGTTGAGACAATGAGCGTAATTAACCAATAGACAAACTCTGATTTCATCACTGAAAAGTCACAGACAAATTGGCTATTTTCCAGCAAGTGACTTGTGGTGAACCACTGTAATAGGAGATGTGAGGTAGGGCCTGCACTACAGGTTAGCCGGTAGCTCCTGCCGGCTGGCTCCGCCCACGGAGAACTGTATAAATATGCATGACCTCCAGTGCCCTGCCATTTCGCCAGCTGCAGCAGGAGGCCACGCATCTGACTGTAATAAAGCCACAGTTGTCCCCAACTTTAGTCTTTGTGCAATTGATCGTGCATCATGACCCATCTATCTCACAGTCAGTGAGTGTCTCTCTCTCTCTGGGCAGGATTCTCTCAGCCCAGGGCCAGGCAGGCCAATCCCCGCGACTGGCACGAATCGCGCCACGCCGCCCCGATGCCGGCACGTGATTCTCCGCGGAGCGGAGAATCGGCGGCATCGTAGTTGGCACGGCGCCGGTCGGGGGCCGCTCTACACGATCTGGCGATCGTGGCCCACCTATCTGCGGGCCGGCCTCTCTGGCTGGGGCCACGTTTCTTCCGCGCTGGCCCCTTTAGCCCTGCGCCATGTTGCGTCGGGGCTGGTGCTTTGAAGGAATCCACTGCGCATGTGTGGATCCCGCGGCGCGGGAGCAGCAGCTGGAGTAGCGTGACCGCTCCAGTGCCGTGCTGTCCCGTGGCGGGCCAGAATTAGTCGTTGGGTCGGCACGTTCATGCCATCGTAAAATGCGGCGCGTTTACGATGGCGGGGACACTCTGCCGCGGGATTAGAGAATCCCGCCCTCTGTCTCACAGTCAGTCTCTCTCTCTCTCTCTCTCTATCTCACAGTCATTCTCTCTCTCTCTATCTCACAGTCAGTCTCTCTCCCTCTCTCTCTCTCTCACAGTCAGTCTCTCTCTCTATCTCACAGTCAGTCTCTCTCCCTCTCTCTCACAGTCAGTCAGTCTCTCTCTCTCTCTATCTCACAGTCAGTCTCTCCCTCTCTCTCTATCTCACAGTCAGTCTCTCTCCCTCTCTCTCTCTCTATATCATCATTGTGGTGTTGGGTTCTCTGGTGCACAGATGAGCCAACACGTTGTATGTGGTACAACTCTATTTTATTTTAACTCTTATATACAGTTCGTTCTGGATACTCTGCACGTGCTGTCTCCCTGAGTGTGTCGTGTAGCAGGTCTGTCCTGGTCCTCATCTCCAGCTAATACTGACCACCAGGTGTCGTGTTTGTGCTTTTATATCTTTCTGTCATTGGTTGTGGTGTTGTGTGTTCTGATTTGTCTGTTGGTGTGTCTATCATGATCTGTGTGTTTGAATATCATGACATCCCCCCTTTTTACAAAGATATGTGCCTATGTGGTTATAAATATAATCGTGTCGTGAGTGCATCTAAGAGTGTGTGTGTGTGTTGTGTACAGCGTGTGTATATGACGTAACTATTTACATGGGGCGATGTCGGGTGCGTCACACTATCAAGGTTGTACCATAACAAAACATGAATGCGAGAAAAAAAACAACTTGAACAGTGGTCGGGTCAGACGATATCTGGAACGATAAACAACAACAGGTTATAATACAGAAGTGTTTGACTTTTTGAACGTATGAACAGCGTTATAAGTCCAGTCTAATGGGTGACCGCCTCAAGAATAGGCTGGTCCTCAAGCCGGTTCAGCTGTGGAGATTTGGGTTCACACTGGTTCACCTTGGACTGTTGGAGGTGATGCTGTTGCCGAAGTCTCTACTTTTCCATTTGTTGTACTTCGTGCAGTGCTTGGTTTTTCATTCGTGCAAATATAACATTCAACATCTTTGTTAATGTTGCCTTGGCTGTGGTTTGGTTCTGGTGGCGATGGAAGGGGCATGATCCATGGCATCTCCACGAAGTCATCCTTGGGAACCAGTGGAGGATCCGGCGTGTGCGTACGGTTCAGTTGCGAGCGTGGAAAGCGGCGCAAAGCTCGCTGATTGCGCCTACGCACCAATCCATCCGCCCTGCATGCCAGGAACAAGGTGGAGTCTTTTTTCTTTTTATGTTTGTGGTGGACGGCATCTTGTAGCCGATGGGTCGTTGCCATCGAAGTAGCACCATCCCTAATATCATGCAAGGCAATGACTGTGCCAGATGTGGAAGTTGGCCGAGACCGTGCACGCTGTGCCGGAAGGGCGACTCCGCAGAGAATCGTCGAAGCATGTCGCCTTGGAGAGAGAATTGTTGCTCGCATCAACGTCTGGCGATGGCGCGAATTGGTGAGTCCGTCTTGGACCGCCGGTGCTGGTCGCCACTGCCGACCCAGTGGGACTGCCACGCGATCCATTCCCTGTCGCCGTGGCATCCGCCGTCACCCTGAGCGTGCCATCACCGAGGCCGCGACACCGCCCGTCCGGAGCAAGGTCTGGCGTGCACGAATCAGTGTCGGCGCTTGGCTGCTTCCCATCTGGAGTCCGGTCTGCCTTCCGTCGATGCTCCCTGTCCGGAGTCCCAACAGGTTCACTGGAGGCAGCCGAGATTCCCTGAAGCTGCACTTCTGGAGTCGGAACATGCAGGAATGCACCGACCAGTGGAGAGGCTCGAGCCATCGAGGGTGGAAGCGGTGCGCCGCCACCGCAGTCGTCAGTGGTCCCACTGTGATCGTCGAGTGCCTCGGTACGCACTAGGCGAGGTCTGTCACCTTGCACCTTTTGCATGGGAAGTGGGATGCTGTCGTCACTCGTCTCACATCCCGTGGATAGATCCTCATTAGCAGCTTGCTGTTCACTAGGGTTGGGTAAATTGTCAGAGTTTTCATCTGGTGGTGCACACCATGTCGGTGGACTGTCATTGTCTTGCCGTTGTCCTTCATTTGGGCTTTTCTTCTTTGGAATTTTAAATCTTCCCCCAGACATTGCAGAACCTTGTTTATTATCCCCAAATTCTCCCATATGTTTGGTCTCGAATATAGGATCCAATGTTTCTATCGACATTGTACTATTTTCCAAAGAACATTCCGTTTCACTTTTCTTCTCAGGTACCTCATATGTATCTTTGTCTAATGTACATGCCTTCATGGTCTCTGGGTCTGATTTTGCTGGGACTGGCATGGTCACAGTCTCTCTTTTACTGTTCTCAATTGCCCACATTATACTCCCCATACATAACTGCTTAATCACTGGGGTTAGTGTGGTACAATGGATAATCGGGTCGACCTTATCTGCATCTTCACCATTAGTGGAAAGCACACTTGGTTCACTTGAAACTGCTGCGGGTTTTAAATTCGTTATCTGGCTACTCGATGTCGGTGTCCTCAGGATTCTTGCTCCAATGTTCTGCTCATTTATCAGTGGAGTGTGTATAGGTTCAATGCAATTAATGTTCCCCTCAAGGTTTGAAGAGTCATTACTGACTAACTGCTGGTCTCCGAAGTTGGGACTTTGCGGCGTTGTGTTGATGGGAGACATTTGTCCCTGCTGTAGGTTGTGTTATTTCCATTACCTGAGGATCAATGTCTTGTCCATTTTTTCGATCCGTACTAAAACACTGGCAATTCTCAGTCTGCTCCTTGCAAGTTAAACATTCAATTAATTTCTTTAGCAAATCCTCAGCATCCTTCTGTGACCGTGCAGCATTATTAATCACTGTTCGGCTATAATGATCCTGAAGGTCAGCGCATAAACCTTTTTTCTTCGGGCTTGGAAGAAGCGATTCCTTTGGCTTGTCTTCAGTTGGGCTGGAACAGTCTTCAGCGCTGTGCCCTTCATTGTAGCATGAGAGACCGTCATGGTCATGCTGCTGTGTAGTGGAGCATGGTAGGCTGTTATAGCCTTCTTGCTGTTCACGTGAGCATGGCAGACTTGCATCGTCTGCCGCTGGTTGGTCAGGAGAGGTTGCTAGACCCTCATGGTCTTGTTCCTGCAAGGACCGCACATTGGAGTCTTGCGTTGCTTCTATCGTGGAGGCTGTCCACGAGCTCTCTGTGGAGGCTTGTGACACTGGAGTCACTTCTTGTTCGTGCAAGGACTGCGCTCTGGAGTCTTGCGTTGCTTCTATCGTGGAGGCTGTCCACGAGCTCTCTGTGGAGGCTTGTGACAATGGAGTCACTTCTTGTTCGTGCAAGGACTGCGCTCTGGAGTCTTACGTTTCTGCAATTGTCGAGTCTGTCCACGAGCTCTGTGTGGAGGCTTGTGACTCTGGAGTCACTTCTTGTTCATGCAAGGACTGCGCTCTGGAGTCTTGCGTTGCTTCTATCATAGAGTCGGGAACGTTGAGCGGGACGTGGACCACGCTCTGTGTGGCAGCAGGGCGCTCTCCGTGTGCTTGCACCACTCCCTGTCTGTTAATGTCAGGCTGCAGCATCATCCGGTACTGATAAGTTGGGACGTCATATCTGCGATACTCAAATCCGAAAAATGAATCCGCATCTGCGTCGGATTCAATGTGGGGGCCGCCAATGTGCAACACGAAAGGTTCGTCCGAGTCATAGTCGTATAGGACCACGGAGCTATCATTGGGCTCGCGAGGTCCGGAAACACTGTAAAGATCGTCATCGAAGTATTCGAGGTCGGAATCATCGGCTTGTGCGTAGGTAACTGCTTGTCGGAGGGTTCTTCGGAGGTCAAATTCATCTCCTGGGTCAATTTGCGGCAATGTGCTGTCATTCCAGGTGAGGGAAGGTTGTTGTACAGCTTTAACAGATTTTTGTTTTTTTGATTTGGGACGTTTCCCTTTTAAATTGGATTTGGGACGTTTCCCCTTTAAATTGGTGCGGGCTGGGGCCTCTGACATCCTGACGCTCGGTATGTAGCACGTAGGAAGCGACTGCGCATGCTCAGATCGCTGTTCCTTTACCGATGGCCGTTTTCTTGACTGCGCATGCGCAGCATCTCGCGCATGCGCAAACGAAACTTCCGGTTCTGCACACTGCTCGCGCAACTGTGCTAGCGTGATACCTTTAGCAAGATGGCCGCCAACCTCGACCCAGCCCTCTCTCAGGCCCGGGATTTCGGCCTCTGGGAATTCGGGCTCCGGGATCCCGGCCATGAGGTGAGTACTGCCGCTTTTCTTACCTTTACTTGCCGATTGGAGTGAGTTTTCCTCACAGTACTTGGAGAATTTGTCCAGGACTGCCTGGTAATCGTACCTTTGCTGCCTCCTGAAGAACCTGAACGTTGTGAATATTTCTCTTGCCCTTGCACCGGCGATGGTGAGGAGAAATTCAATTTTTTCGCTATCATCCAGGTCTTGGAGTTCAGCTGCCACCAGGAACAATTCGAACACTTGCCGGAATCGCCGCCAGTTTTCGTGGAGATCGCCGTGGCACTGGAGCGGCTGCGGAACCGGGAGCTCTATCATTTTGCCTGGGCACTGCTGGTTGTCTGTGTACACTGAGGTATGCCGGCAGGTATCGATCCACTCCTGTACCATGTGGTGTTGGGTGCTCTGGTGCACAGATGAGCCAACACGTTGTATGTGGTACAACTCTATTTTATTTTAACTCTTATATACAGTTCGTTCTGGATACTCTGCACATGCTGTCTCCCTGAGTGTGTCGTGTAGCAGGTCTGTCCTGGTCCTCGTCTCCAGCTAATACTGACCACCAGGTGTCGTGTTTGTGCTTTTATATCTTTCTGTGATTGGTTGTGGTGTTGTGTGTTCTGATTTGTCTGTTGGTGTGTCTATCATGATCTGTGTGTTTGAATATCATGACAATCATCATCATAGAATTTACAGTGCAGAAGGAGGCCATTTGGCCCATCGAGTCTGCACCGGCTCTTGGAACGAGCACCCCACCCAAGGTCCACACCTCCACCCTATTCCCATAACCCAGTAACCCCACCCAACATTAAGGGCAATTTTGGACACTAAGGGCAATTTATCATGGCCAATCCACCGAACCTGCACATCTTTGGACTGTGGGAGGAAACCGGAGCACCCGGAGGAAACCCACGCAGACACGGGGAGGATGTGCAGACTCCACACAGACAGTGACCCAAGCTGGAATCGAACCTGGGACCCTGGAGCTGTGAAGCAATTGTGCGATCCACAATGCTACCGTATCTCAGTCTCTCTCTCTCTCTCTCAGTCTCTCTCTCTCTCTCACAGACAGTCTCTCTCTCTCTCTCTCTATCTACAGTCACTGTCTCTCTCTTTCTCTATCTTAGTCAGTCTCTCTCTCTCTCTCTCTCTCACAGTCAGTCTCTCTCTCTCTCTCTATCTCACAGTCACTGTCTCTCTCTTTCTCTATCTCAGTTAGTCTCTCTCTTTCTCTATCTCACAGTCAGTCTCTCTCCCTCTCTCTCTCTCTCTGTCAGTCTCTCTCACTCGCTCTCTATCTTACAGTCTCTCTCTCTTTCTCTATCTCACAGTCAGTCTCTCTCTCTCGCTCTCTATCTTACAGTCTCTCTCTCTCTCTCTCTCTATCTCACAGTCAGTCTCTCTCTCTCCATCTCAGTCAGTCAGTCTCTCTCTCTCTCTCTATCTCACAGTCAGTCTCTCTCTCTATCTCACAGTCAGTCTCTCTCTCTATCTCACAGTCAGTCTCTCTCTCTCTTGCTCTCTCTCACAGTCAGTCTCTCTCTCTCTCTCTATCTCACAGTCAGTCTCACCCTCTCTCTCTATCTCACAGTCAGTCTCTCTCTCTCTCTCTCACAGTCAGTATCTCTCTCTCTCTATCTCACAGTCAGTCTCTCTCTCTCTCTATCTCACAGTCAGTCTCTCTCTCTCTCTATCTCAGTCAGTCTCTCCATCTCTCTCTATCTCACAGTCAGTCTCTCTCTCTCTACCTCACAGTCAGTCTCTATCTCTCTCTCTCTCTCTATCTCAGTCAGTCTCTCTCTCTCTCTATCTCACAGTCAGTCTCTCCCTCTCTCTCTATCTCACGGTCAGTCTCTCCCTCTCTCTCTATCTAACAGTCAGTCTCTCTCTCTCTCTCACAGTCAGCCTCTCACTCTATCTCACAGTCAGTCTCTCTCTCTCTCATAGTCAGTCTCTCTCTCTATCTCACAGTCAGTCTCTCTCTCTCTACCTCACAGTCAGTCTCTCTCTCTATCTCACAGTCAGTCTCTCTCTCTCCATCTCACTGTCAGTCTCTCTCTCTATCAACTGTCAGTCACTCTCTCTCTACCTCACAGTCAGTCTCTCTCTCTCTACCTCACAGTCAGTCTCTCTCTCTCTCTCCATCTCACAGTCAGTCAGTCTCTCTCTCTCCATCTCACAGTCAGTCAGTCTCTCTCTCTCTATCTATCTCACAGTCAGTCTATCTCTCTATCTCTCAGTCAGTCTCTCTCTCTATCTCACAGTCAGTCTCTCTCTCTCTATCTCACAGTCATTCTCTCTCTCTCTATCTCACAGTCAGTCTTTCTCTCTCTTGCTCTCTCTCACAGTCAGTCTCTCTCTCTCTCTCTATCTCAGTCAGTCTCTCCATCTCTCTCTAGCTCAGTCAGTCTCTCTCTCTCTCTATCTCACAGTCAGTCTCTCTCTCTCTACCTCACAGTCAGTCTCTCTCTCTCTCTCACACAGTCAGTCTCTCTCTCTCTCTATCTCACAGTCAGTCTCTCCCTCTCTATCTCACAGTCAGTCTCTCTCTCTCTCTCTCACAGTCAGTCTCTCTCTCTCTCTATCTCACAGTCAGTCTCTCTCTCTCTCTATCTCACAGTCAGTCTCTCTCTCTCTCTCTCACAGTCTCTCTCTCTCTCTATCTCACAGTCAGTCTCTCTCTCTCTCTATCTCACAGTCAGTCTCTCTCTCTCTCTATCTCAGTCAGTCTCTCCATCTCTCTCTATCTCACAGTCAGTCTCTCTCTCTCTCTCTCACAGTCAGTCTCTCTCTCTCTCTCTCACAGTCAGTCTCTCTCTCTATCTCAGTCAGTCTCTCCATCTCTCTCTATCTCACAGTCAGTCTCTCTCTCTGTACCTCACAGTCAGTCTCTCTCTCTCTCTCTATCTCAGTCAGTCTCTCTCTCTCTCTATCTCACAGTCAGTCTCTCTCTCTCTCTCTATGTCACAGTCAGTCTCTCTCTCTCTCAGTCAGTCTCTAACTCAATCTCACAGTCAGTCTCTCTCTCTCTCTATCTCACAGTCAGTCTCTCTCTCTCTCTATCTCAGTCAGTCTCTCCATCTCTCACTATCTCACAGTCAGTCTCTCTCTCTCTATCTCACAGTCAGTCTCTCTCTCTCTCTCTCACAGTCAGTCTCTCTCTCTCTCTCTCACAGTCAGTCTCTCTCTCTCTCTATCTCACAGTCAGTCTCTCTCTCTCTCTATCTCACAGTCAGTCTCTCTCTCTATCTCAGTCAGTCTCTCCATCTCTCTCTATCTCACAGTCAGTCTCTCTCTCTCTACCTCACAGTCAGTCTCTCTCTCTCTCTCTATCTCAGTCAGTCTCTCTCTCTCTATCTCACAGTCAGTCTCTCTCTCTCTCTCTATCTCACAGTCAGTCTCTCTCTCTCTCACAGTCAGTCTCTCACTCAATCTCACAGTCAGTCTCTCTCTCTCTCTGTCATAGTCAGTCTCTCTCTCTATCTCACAGTCAGTCTCTCTCTCTCTATCTCACAGTCAGTCTCTCTCTCTCTACCTCACAGTCAGTCTCTCTCTCTCTATCTCACAGTCAGTCTCTCTCTCTCCATCTCACTGTCAGTCTCTCTCTCTATCTCACTGTCAGTCACTCTCTCTCTATCTCGCAGTCAGTCTCTTTCTCTCTACCTCACAGTCAGTCTCTCTCTCTCTCTCCATCTCACAGTCAGTCAGTCTCTCTCTCTGCATCTCACAGTCAGTCAGTGTCTCTCTCTCTCTCACAGTCAGTCTCTCTCTCTATCTCACAGTCAGTCTCTCTCTCTATCTCACAGTCAGTCTCTCTCTCTATCTCACAGTCAGTCTCTCTCTCTCTCCCGATCTATCTCACAGTCAGTCTCTCTCTCTCTCTATCTCAGTCAGTCTCTCTCTCTCCATCTCAGTCAGTCTCTCTCTCTATCTCACTGTCAGTCACTCTCTCTCTATCTCACAGTCAGTCTCTCTCTCTCTCTCTATCTCAGTCAGTCTCTCTCTCTCTCTCTATCTCACAGTCAGTCCCCTCTCTCTCTCTATCTCACAGTCAGTCTCTCTCTTTCTCTATCTCAGTTAGTCTCTCTCTTTCTCTATCTCACAGTCAGTCTCTCTCCCTCTCTCTCTCTCTCTGTCAGTCTCTCTCTCTCGCTCTCTATCTTACAGTCTCTCTCTCTTTCTCTATCTCACAGTCAGTCTCTCTCTCTCGCTCTCTATCTTACAGTCTCTCTCTCTCTCTCTCTCTCTCTATCTCACAGTCAGTCTCTCTCTCTCCATCTCAGTCAGTCAGTCTCTCTCTCTCTCTCTATCTCACAGTCAGTCTCTCTCTCTATCTCACAGTCAGTCTCTCTCTCTATCTCACAGTCAGTCTCTCTCTCTCTTGCTCTCTCTCACAGTCAGTCTCTCTCTCTCTCTCTATCTCACAGTCAGTCTCTCCCTCTCTCTCTATCTCACAGTCAGTCTCTCTCTCTCTCTCTCACAGTCAGTATCTCTCTCTCTCTATCTCACAGTCAGTCTCTCTCTCTCTCTATCTCACAGTCAGTCTCTCTCTCTCTCTATCTCAGTCAGTCTCTCCATCTCTCTCTATCTCACAGTCAGTCTCTCTCTCTCTACCTCACAGTCAGTCTCTATCTCTATCTCAGTCAGTCTCTCTCTCTCTCTATCTCACAGTCAGTCTCTCCCTCTCTCTCTATCTCACGGTCAGTCTCTCCCTCTCTCTCTATCTAACAGTCAGTCTCTCTCTCTCTCTCACAGTCAGCCTCTCACTCTATCTCACAGTCAGTCTCTCTCTCTCTCATAGTCAGTCTCTCTCTCTATCTCAGTCAGTCTCTCTCTCTCTACCTCACAGTCAGTCTCTCTCTCTATCTCACAGTCAGTCTCTCTCTCTCCATCTCACTGTCAGTCTCTCTCTCTATCAACTGTCAGTCACTCTCTCTCTACCTCACAGTCAGTCTCTCTCTCTCTACCTCACAGTCAGTCTCTCTCTCTCTCTCCATCTCACAGTCAGTCAGTCTCTCTCTCTCCATCTCACAGTCAGTCAGTCTCTCTCTCTCTATCTATCTCACAGTCAGTCTATCTCTCTATCTCTCAGTCAGTCTCTCTCTCTATCTCACAGTCAGTCTCTCTCTCTCTATCTCACAGTCATTCTCTCTCTCTCTATCTCACAGTCAGTCTTTCTCTCTCTTGCTCTCTCTCACAGTCAGTCTCTCTCTCTCTCTCTATCTCACAGTCAGTCTCTCCCTCTCTCTCTCACAGTCAGTCTCTCTCTCTCTCTATCTCACAGTCAGTCTCTCTCTCTCTCTATCTCACAGTCAGTCTCTCTCTCTCTCTCTCACAGTCAGTCTCTCTCTCTCTCTATCTCACAGTCAGTCTCTCTCTCTCTCTATCTCACAGTCAGTCTCTCTCTCTCTCTAGCTCAGTCAGTCTCTCCATCTCTCTCTATCTCACAGTCAGTCTCTCTCTCTCTACCTCACAGTCAGTCTCTCTCTCTCTCTCACACAGTCAGTCTCTCTCTCTCTCTATCTCACAGTCAGTCTCTCCCTCTCTATCTCACAGTCAGTCTCTCTCTCTCTCTCTCTCACAGTCAGTCTCTCTCTCTCTCTATCTCACAGTCAGTCTCTCTCTCTCTCTATCTCACAGTCAGTCTCTCTCTCTCTCTCTCACAGTCTCTCTCTCTCTCTATCTCACAGTCAGTCTCTCTCTCTCTCTATCTCACAGTCAGTCTCTCTCTCTCTCTATCTCAGTCAGTCTCTCCATCTCTCTCTATCTCACAGTCAGTCTCTCTCTCTCTCTCTCACAGTCAGTCTCTCTCTCTCTCTCTCACAGTCAGTCTCTCTCTCTCTCTATCTCACAGTCAGTCTCTCTCTCTCTCTCTATGTCACAGTCAGTCTCTCTCTCTCTCTCTCAGTCAGTCTCTAACTCAATCTCACAGTCAGTCTCTCTCTCTCTCTATCTCACAGTCAGTCTCTCTCTCTCTCTATCTCAGTCAGTCTCTCCATCTCTCTCTATCTCACAGTCAGTCTCTCTCTCTCTATCTCACAGTCAGTCTCTCTCTCTCTCTCTCACAGTCAGTCTCTCTCTCTCTCTCTCACAGTCAGTCTCTCTCTCTCTCTATCTCACAGTCAGTCTCTCTCTCTCTCTATCTCACAGTCAGTCTCTCTCTCTATCTCAGTCAGTCTCTCCATCTCTCTCTATCTCACAGTCAGTCTCTCTCTCTCTACCTCACAGTCAGTCTCTCTCTCTATCTCAGTCAGTCTCTCTCTCTCTATCTCACAGTCAGTCTCTCTCTCTCTCTCTATCTCACAGTCAGTCTCTCTCTCTCTCACAGTCAGTCTCTCACTCAATCTCACAGTCAGTCTCTCTCTCTCTCTGTCATAGTCAGTCTCTCTCTCTATCTCACAGTCAGTCTCTCTCTCTCTATCTCACAGTCAGTCTCTCTCTCTCTACCTCACAGTCAGTCTCTCTCTCTCTATCTCACAGTCAGTCTCTCTCTCTCCATCTCACTGTCAGTCTCTCTCTCTATCTCACTGTCAGTCACTCTCTCTCTATCTCGCAGTCAGTCTCTTTCTCTCTACCTCACAGTCAGTCTCTCTCTCTCTCTCCATCTCACAGTCAGTCAGTCTCTCTATCTCACAGTCAGTCTCTCTCTCTATCTCACAGTCAGTCTCTCTCTCTATCTCACAGTCAGTCTCTCTCTCTCTCCCGATCTATCTCACAGTCAGTCTCTCTCTCTCTCTATCTCAGTCAGTCTCTCTCTCTCCATCTCAGTCAGTCTCTCTCTCTCTCTCTATCTCACAGTCAGTCCTCTCTCTCTCTCTATCTCACAGTCAGTCTCTCTCTCTCTCACACAGTCAGTCTCTCACTCAATCTCACAGTCAGTCTCTCTCTCTCTGTCATAGTCAGTCTCTCTCTCTATCTCACAGTCAGTCTCTCTCTCTCCATCTCACTGTCAGTCTCTCTCTCTATCTCACTGTCAGTTACTCTCTCTCTATCTCACAGTCAGTCTCTCTCTCTCTACCTCACAGTCAGTCTCTCTCTCTCTCTCCATCTCACAGTCAGTCAGTCTCTCTCTCTGCATCTCACAGTCAGTCAGTCTCTCTCTCTCTCTCTCTATCTCACAGTCAGTCTCTCTCTCTATCTCACAGTCAGTCTCTCTCTCTATCTCACAGTCAGTCTCTCTCTCTATCTCACAGTCAGTCTCTCTCTCTCTCTATCTATCTCACAGTCAGTCTCTCTCTCTCTCTATCTCACAGTCAGTCTCTCTCTCTCCATCTCAGTCAGTCTCTCTCTCTATCTCACTGTCAGTCACTCTCTCTCTATCTCACAGTCAGTCTCTCTCTCTCTCTACCTCACAGTCAGTCTCTCTCTCTCTCTCCATCTCACAGTCAGTCAGTCTCCCTCTCTCCATCTCACAGTCAGTCAGTCTCTCTCTCTCTCTCTCTATCTCACAGTCAGTCTCTCTCTCTATCTCACAGTCAGTCTCTCTCTCTATCTCAGTCAGTCTCTCTCTCTCTCTCTCTATCTCACAGTCAGTCTCTCTCTCTCTCTCTATCTCACAGTCAGTCTCTCTCTCTCTCTATCTCACAGACAGTCAGTCTCTCTCTCTCTCTCTCTATCTCACAGTCAGTCTCTCTCTCTATCTCACAGTCAGTCTCTCTCTCTATCTCACAGTCAGTCTCTCTCTCTCTCTATCTCACAGTCAGTCTCTCTCTCTCTCTATCTCACAGTCAGTCTCTCTCTCTCTCTATCTCACAGACAGTCTCTCTCTCTCTCTCTCTCTCTATCTCACAGTCAGTCTCTCTCTCTCTCGCTATCTCACAGTCAGTCTCTCTCTCTCCATCTCACTGTCAGTCTCTCTCTCTATCTCACTGTCAGTCACTCTCTCTCTATCTCACAGTCAGTCTCTCTCTCTCTCTACCTCACAGTCAGTCTCTCTCTCTCTCTCCATCTCACAGTCAGTCAGTCTCTCTCTTTCCATCTCACAGTCAGTCTCTCTCTCTCTCTCTCACAGTCAGTCTCTCTCTCTCTCTATCTCACAGTCAGTCTCTCTCTCTATCTCAGTCAGTCTCTCCATCTCTCGCTATCTCACAGTTAGTCTCTCTCTCTCTACCTCACAGTCAGTCTCTCTCTCTCTCTCTATCTCAGTCAGTCTCTCTCTCTCTCTCTATCTCGCAGTCAGTCTCTCTCTCTCTCACAGTCAGTCTCTCACTCAATCTCACAGTCAGTCTCTCTCTCTGTCATAGTCAGTCTCTCTCTCTATCTCAGTCAGTCTCTCTCTCTCTCTCTCACAGTCAGTCTCTCTCTCTCTACCTCACAGTCAGTCTCTCTCTCTCTATCTCACAGTCAGTCTCTCTCTCTCCATCTCACTGTCAGTCTCTCTCTCTATCTCACTGTCAGTCACTCTCTCTCTATCTCGCAGTCAGTCTCTCTCTCTCTACCTCACAGTCAGTCTCTCTCTCTCTCTCCATCTCACAGTCAGTCAGTCTCTCTCTCTCCATCTCACAGTCAGTCAGTCTCTCTCTCTCTCTCTATCTCAGTCAGTCTCTCTCTATCTCACAGTCAGTCTCTCTCTCTCTTTATCTATCTCACAGTCAGTCTCTCTCTCTCTCTATCTCAGTCAGTCTCTCTCTCTCTCTATCTCACAGACAGTCTCTCTCTCTCTCTCTCTATCTCACAGTCTCTCTCTCTCTCTCTCTCTATCTCACAGTCAGTCTCTCTCTCTCCATCTCACTGTCAGTCTCTCTCTCTATCTCACTGTCAGTCACTCTCTCTCTATCTCACAGTCAGTCTCTCTCTCTCTCTACCTCACAGTCAGTCTCTCTCTCTATCTCCATCTCACAGTCAGTCAGTCTCTCTCTCTCCATCTCACAGTCAGTCAGTCTCTCTCTCTCTCTCTATCTCACAGTCAGTCTCTCTCTCTATCTCACAGTCAGTCTCTCTCTCTATCTCAGTCAGTCTCTCCATCTCTCTCTATCTCACAGTCAGTCTCTCTCTCTCTATCTCACAGTCAGTCTCTCTCTCTCTCACAGTCAGTCTCTCTCTCTCTCTATCTCACAGTCAGTCTCTCTCTCTCTCTATCTCACAGTCAGTCTCTCTCTCTATCTCAGTCAGTCTCTCCATCTCTCTCTATCTCACAGTCAGTCTCTCTCTCTCTACCTCACAGTCAGTCTCTCTCTCTCTCTCTCTATCTCAGTCAGTCTCTCTCTCTCTCTCTATCTCACAGTCAGTCTCTCTCTCTCTCTCTATCTCACAGTCAGTCTCTCTCTCTCTCTCTTTCTCACAGTCAGTCTCTCTCTCTCTCTCTCACAGTCAGTCTCTCACTCAATCTCACAGTCAGTCTCTCTCTCTCTCTATCTCACAGTCAGTCTCTCTCTCTCTCTATCTCAGTCAGTCTCTCCATCTCTCTCTATCTCACAGTCAGTCTCTCTCTCTCTATCTCACAGTCAGTCTATCTCTCTCTCTCTCACCGTCAGTCTCTCTCTCTCTCTATCTCACAGTCAGTCTCTCTCTATCTCACAGTCAGTCTCTCTCTCTATCTCAGTCAGTCTCTCCATCTCTCTCTATCTCACAGTCAGTCTCTCTCTCTCTACCTCACAGTCAGTCTCTCTCTCTCTCTCTATCTCAGTCAGTCTCTCTCTCTCTCTCTATCTCAGAGTCAGTCTCTCTCTCTCTCTCTATCTCTATCTCACAGTCAGTCTCTCTCTCTCTCTATCTCACAGTCAGTCTCTCTCTCTATCTCAGTCAGTCTCTCCATCTCTCTCTATCTCACAGTCAGTCTCTCTCTCTCTACCTCACAGTCAGTCTCTCTCTCTCTCTCTATCTCAGTCAGTCTCTCTCTCTCTCTCTATCTCACAGTCAGTCTCTCTCTCTCTCTCTATCTCACAGTCAGTCTCTCTCTCTCTTTCTCACAGTCAGTCTCTCTCTCTCTCTCTCACAGTCAGTCTCTCACTCAATCTCACAGTCAGTCTCTCTCTCTATCTCACAGTCAGTCTCTCTCTCTCTCTATCTCAGTCAGTCTCTCCATCTCTCTCTATCTCACAGTCAGTCTCTCTCTCTCTATCTCACAGTCAGTCTCTCTCTCTCTCTCTCACCGTCAGTCTCTCTCTATCTCACAGTCAGTCTCTCTCTCTATCTCAGTCAGTCTCTCCATCTCTCTCTATCTCACAGTCAGTCTCTCTCTCTCTACCTCACAGTCAGTCTCTCTCTCTCTCTCTATCTCAGTCAGTCTCTCTCTCTCTCTCTATCTCACAGTCAGTCTCTCTCTCTCTCTGTCATAGTCAGTCTCTCTCTCTATCTCACAGTCAGTCTCTCTCTCTCTACCTCACAGTCAGTCTCTCTCTCTATCTCACAGTCAGTCTCTCTCTCTCCATCTCACTGTCAGTCTCTCTCTCTATCTCACTGTCAGTCACTCTCTCTCTATCTCGCAGTCAGTCTCTCTCTCTCTACCTCACAGTCAGTCTCTCTCTCTCTCTCCATCTCACAGTCAGTCAGTCTCTCTCTCTATCTCACAGTCAGTCTCTCTCTCTATCTCACAGTCAGTCTCTCTCTCTATCTCACAGTCAGTCTCTCTCTCTCTATCTATCTCACAGTCAGTCTCTCTCTCTCTCTATCTCACAGTCAGTCTCTCTCTCTCCATCTCAGTCAGTCTCTCTCTCTATCTCACTGTCAGTCACTCTCTCTCTATCTCACAGTCAGTCTCTCTCTCTCTCTCTCTATCTCAGTCAGTCTCTCTCTCTCTCTCTATCTCACAGTCAGTCTCTCTCTCTCTCTCTATCTCACAGTCAGTCTCTCTCTCTCTCTCACAGTCAGTCTCTCACTCAATCTCACAGTCAGTCTCTCTCTCTCTCTCTGTCATAGTCAGTCTCTCTCTCTATCTCACAGTCAGTCTCTCTCTATCTCACAGTCAGTCTCTCTCTCTCTCTACCTCAGTCAGTCTCTCTCTCTCTCTCTATCTCACAGTCAGTCTCTCTCTCTATCTCACAGTCAGTCTCTCTCTCTATCTCAGTCAGTCTCTCTCTCTCTCTATCTATCTCACAGTCAGTCTCTCTCTCTCTCTACCTCACAGTCAGTCTCTCTCTCTCTCCCCATCTCACAGTCAGTCAGTCTCTCTGTCTCCATCTCACAGTCAGTCAGTCTCTCTCTCTCTCTCTATCTCACAGTCAGTCTCTCTCTCTATCTCACAGTCAGTCTCTCTCTCTCTCTATCTATCTCACAGTCAGTCTCTCTCTCTCTCTATCTCACAGTCAGTCTCTCTCTCTCTCTATCTCACAGACAGTCTCTCTCTCTCTCTCTCTATCTCACAGTCAGTCTCTCTCTCTCTCTCTATCTCACAGTCAGTCTCTCTCTCTCTCTATCTCACAGTCCGTCTCCCTCTCTATCTCACAGTCAGTCTCTCTCTCTATCTCACAGTCAGTCTCTCTCTCTCTCTCACAGTCAGTCTCTCCCTCTCACAGTTAGTCTCTCTCTCTCTCACAGTCAGTCTCTCTCTCTCGCTCTCTCTATCTCAGTCAGTCTCTCTCTCTCTCTCCCTCACTCTCTCTCACACAGTCTCTCTCGCTCTCTCTATCTCACAGTCAGTCTCTCTCTCGCTCTCTCTCACAGACAGTCTCTCTCTCTCACAGACAATCTCTCTCTCTCACAGTCAGTCTCTCTCTCTCTCTCTCACAGTCAGTCTCTCTCTCTCTCTATCTCACAGTCAGTCTCTCTCTCTATCTCAGTCAGTCTCTCCATCTCTCGCTATCTCACAGTTAGTCTCTCTCTCTCTACCTCACAGTCAGTCTCTCTCTCTCTCTCTATCTCAGTCAGTCTCTCTCTCTCTCTCTATCTCGCAGTCAGTCTCTCTCTCTCTCACAGTCAGTCTCTCACTCAATCTCACAGTCAGTCTCTCTCTCTGTCATAGTCAGTCTCTCTCTCTATCTCAGTCAGTCTCTCTCTCTCTCTCTCACAGTCAGTCTCTCTCTCTCTACCTCACAGTCAGTCTCTCTCTCTCTATCTCACAGTCAGTCTCTCTCTCTCCATCTCACTGTCAGTCTCTCTCTCTATCTCACTGTCAGTCACTCTCTCTCTATCTCGCAGTCAGTCTCTCTCTCTCTACCTCACAGTCAGTCTCTCTCTCTCTCTCCATCTCACAGTCAGTCAGTCTCTCTCTCTCCATCTCACAGTCAGTCAGTCTCTCTCTCTCTCTCTATCTCAGTCAGTCTCTCTCTATCTCACAGTCAGTCTCTCTCTCTCTATCTCAGTCAGTCTCTCTCTCTCTTTATCTATCTCACAGTCAGTCTCTCTCTCTCTCTATCTCAGTCAGTCTCTCTCTCTCTCTATCTCACAGACAGTCTCTCTCTCTCTCTCTCTATCTCACAGTCAGTCTCTCTCTCTCCATCTCACTGTCAGTCTCTCTCTCTATCTCACTGTCAGTCACTCTCTCTCTATCTCACAGTCAGTCTCTCTCTCTCTCTACCTCACAGTCAGTCTCTCTCTCTATCTCCATCTCACAGTCAGTCAGTCTCTCTCTCTCCATCTCACAGTCAGTCAGTCTCTCTCTCTCTCTCTATCTCACAGTCAGTCTCTCTCTCTATCTCACAGTCAGTCTCTCTCTCTATCTCAGTCAGTCTCTCCATCTCTCTCTATCTCACAGTCAGTCTCTCTCTCTCTATCTCACAGTCAGTCTCTCTCTCTCTCACAGTCAGTCTCTCTCTCTCTCTATCTCACAGTCAGTCTCTCTCTCTCTCTATCTCACAGTCAGTCTCTCTCTCTATCTCAGTCAGTCTCTCCATCTCTCTCTATCTCACAGTCAGTCTCTCTCTCTCTACCTCACAGTCAGTCTCTCTCTCTCTCTCTCTATCTCAGTCAGTCTCTCTCTCTCTCTCTATCTCACAGTCAGTCTCTCTCTCTCTCTCTATCTCACAGTCAGTCTCTCTCTCTCTCTCTTTCTCACAGTCAGTCTCTCTCTCTCTCTCTCACAGTCAGTCTCTCACTCAATCTCACAGTCAGTCTCTCTCTCTCTCTATCTCACAGTCAGTCTCTCTCTCTCTCTATCTCAGTCAGTCTCTCCATCTCTCTCTATCTCACAGTCAGTCTCTCTCTCTCTATCTCACAGTCAGTCTCTCTCTCTCTCTCTCACCGTCAGTCTCTCTCTCTCTCTATCTCACAGTCAGTCTCTCTCTATCTCACAGTCAGTCTCTCTCTCTATCTCAGTCAGTCTCTCCATCTCTCTCTATCTCACAGTCAGTCTCTCTCTCTCTACCTCACAGTCAGTCTCTCTCTCTCTCTCTATCTCAGTCAGTCTCTCTCTCTCTCTCTATCTCACAGTCAGTCTCTCTCTCTCTCTCTATCTCTATCTCACAGTCAGTCTCTCTCTCTCTCTATCTCACAGTCAGTCTCTCTCTCTATCTCAGTCAGTCTCTCCATCTCTCTCTATCTCACAGTCAGTCTCTCTCTCTCTACCTCACAGTCAGTCTCTCTCTCTCTCTCTATCTCAGTCAGTCTCTCTCTCTCTATCTCACAGTCAGTCTCTCTCTCTCTCTCTATCTCACAGTCAGTCTCTCTCTCTCTCACAGTCAGTCTCTCACTCAATCTCACAGTCAGTCTCTCTCTCTCTCTGTCATAGTCAGTCTCTCTCTCTATCTCAGTCAGTCTCTCTCTCTCTCTCTCACAGTCAGTCTCTCTCTCTCTACCTCACAGTCAGTCTCTCTCTCTCTATCTCACAGTCAGTCTCTCTCTCTCCATCTCACTGTCAGTCTCTCTCTCTATCTCACTGTCAGTCACTCTCTCTCTATCTCGCAGTCAGTCTCTCTCTCTCTACCTCACAGTCAGTCTCTCTCTCTCTCTCCATCTCACAGTCAGTCAGTCTCTCTCTCTCCATCTCACAGTCAGTCAGTCTCTCTCTCTCTCTCTATCTCAGTCAGTCTCTCTCTATCTCACAGTCAGTCTCTCTCTCTCTATCTCAGTCAGTCTCTCTCTCTCTTTATCTATCTCACAGTCAGTCTCTCTCTCTCTCTATCTCAGTCAGTCTCTCTCTCTCTCTATCTCACAGACAGTCTCTCTCTCTCTCTCTCTATCTCACAGTCAGTCTCTCTCTCTCTCTCTATCTCACAGTCAGTCTCTCTCTCTCCATCTCACTGTCAGTCTCTCTCTCTATCTCACTGTCAGTCACTCTCTCTCTATCTCACAGTCAGTCTCTCTCTCTCTCTACCTCACAGTCAGTCTCTCTCTCTATCTCCATCTCACAGTCAGTCAGTCTCTCTCTCTCCATCTCACAGTCAGTCAGTCTCTCTCTCTCTCTCTATCTCACAGTCAGTCTCTCTCTCTATCTCACAGTCAGTCTCTCTCTCTATCTCAGTCAGTCTCTCCATCTCTCTCTATCTCACAGTCAGTCTCTCTCTCTCTATCTCACAGTCAGTCTCTCTCTCTCTCACAGTCAGTCTCTCTCTCTCTCTATCTCACAGTCAGTCTCTCTCTCTCTCTATCTCACAGTCAGTCTCTCTCTCTATCTCAGTCAGTCTCTCCATCTCTCTCTATCTCACAGTCAGTCTCTCTCTCTCTACCTCACAGTCAGTCTCTCTCTCTCTCTCTCTATCTCAGTCAGTCTCTCTCTCTCTCTCTATCTCACAGTCAGTCTCTCTCTCTCTCTCTATCTCACAGTCAGTCTCTCTCTCTCTCTCTTTCTCACAGTCAGTCTCTCTCTCTCTCTCTCACAGTCAGTCTCTCACTCAATCTCACAGTCAGTCTCTCTCTCTCTCTATCTCACAGTCAGTCTCTCTCTCTCTCTATCTCAGTCAGTCTCTCCATCTCTCTCTATCTCACAGTCAGTCTCTCTCTCTCTATCTCACAGTCAGTCTATCTCTCTCTCTCTCACCGTCAGTCTCTCTCTCTCTCTATCTCACAGTCAGTCTCTCTCTATCTCACAGTCAGTCTCTCTCTCTATCTCAGTCAGTCTCTCCATCTCTCTCTATCTCACAGTCAGTCTCTCTCTCTCTACCTCACAGTCAGTCTCTCTCTCTCTCTCTATCTCAGTCAGTCTCTCTCTCTCTCTCTATCTCACAGTCAGTCTCTCTCTCTCTCTCTATCTCTATCTCACAGTCAGTCTCTCTCTCTCTCTATCTCACAGTCAGTCTCTCTCTCTATCTCAGTCAGTCTCTCCATCTCTCTCTATCTCACAGTCAGTCTCTCTCTCTCTACCTCACAGTCAGTCTCTCTCTCTCTCTCTATCTCAGTCAGTCTCTCTCTCTCTCTCTATCTCACAGTCAGTCTCTCTCTCTCTCTCTATCTCACAGTCAGTCTCTCTCTCTCTTTCTCACAGTCAGTCTCTCTCTCTCTCTCTCACAGTCAGTCTCTCACTCAATCTCACAGTCAGTCTCTCTCTCTATCTCACAGTCAGTCTCTCTCTCTCTCTATCTCAGTCAGTCTCTCCATCTCTCTCTATCTCACAGTCAGTCTCTCTCTCTCTATCTCACAGTCAGTCTCTCTCTCTCTCTCTCACCGTCAGTCTCTCTCTATCTCACAGTCAGTCTCTCTCTCTATCTCAGTCAGTCTCTCCATCTCTCTCTATCTCACAGTCAGTCTCTCTCTCTCTACCTCACAGTCAGTCTCTCTCTCTCTCTCTATCTCAGTCAGTCTCTCTCTCTCTCTCTATCTCACAGTCAGTCTCTCTCTCTCTCTCTATCTCTATCTCACAGTCAGTCTCTCTCTCTCTCTCACAGTCAGTCTCTCACTCAATCTCACAGTCAGTCTCTCTCTCTCTCTGTCATAGTCAGTCTCTCTCTCTATCTCACAGTCAGTCTCTCTCTCTCTACCTCACAGTCAGTCTCTCTCTCTATCTCACAGTCAGTCTCTCTCTCTCCATCTCACTGTCAGTCTCTCTCTCTATCTCACTGTCAGTCACTCTCTCTCTATCTCGCAGTCAGTCTCTCTCTCTCTACCTCACAGTCAGTCTCTCTCTCTCTCTCCATCTCACAGTCAGTCAGTCTCTCTCTCTATCTCACAGTCAGTCTCTCTCTCTATCTCACAGTCAGTCTCTCTCTCTATCTCACAGTCAGTCTCTCTCTCTCTATCTATCTCACAGTCAGTCTCTCTCTCTCTCTATCTCACAGTCAGTCTCTCTCTCTCCATCTCAGTCAGTCTCTCTCTCTATCTCACTGTCAGTCACTCTCTCTCTATCTCACAGTCAGTCTCTCTCTCTCTCTCTCTATCTCAGTCAGTCTCTCTCTCTCTCTCTATCTCACAGTCAGTCTCTCTCTCTCTCTCTATCTCACAGTCAGTCTCTCTCTCTCTCTCACAGTCAGTCTCTCACTCAATCTCACAGTCAGTCTCTCTCTCTCTCTCTGTCATAGTCAGTCTCTCTCTCTATCTCACAGTCAGTCTCTCTCTATCTCACAGTCAGTCTCTCTCTCTCTCTACCTCAGTCAGTCTCTCTCTCTCTCTCTATCTCACAGTCAGTCTCTCTCTCTATCTCACAGTCAGTCTCTCTCTCTATCTCAGTCAGTCTCTCTCTCTCTCTATCTATCTCACAGTCAGTCTCTCTCTCTCTCTACCTCACAGTCAGTCTCTCTCTCTCTCCCCATCTCACAGTCAGTCAGTCTCTCTGTCTCCATCTCACAGTCAGTCAGTCTCTCTCTCTCTCTCTATCTCACAGTCAGTCTCTCTCTCTATCTCACAGTCAGTCTCTCTCTCTCTCTATCTATCTCACAGTCAGTCTCTCTCTCTCTCTATCTCACAGTCAGTCTCTCTCTCTCTCTATCTCACAGACAGTCTCTCTCTCTCTCTCTCTATCTCACAGTCAGTCTCTCTCTCTCTCTCTATCTCACAGTCAGTCTCTCTCTCTCTCTATCTCACAGTCCGTCTCCCTCTCTATCTCACAGTCAGTCTCTCTCTCTATCTCACAGTCAGTCTCTCTCTCTCTCTCACAGTCAGTCTCTCCCTCTCACAGTTAGTCTCTCTCTCTCTCACAGTCAGTCTCTCTCTCTCGCTCTCTCTATCTCAGTCAGTCTCTCTCTCTCTCTCCCTCACTCTCTCTCACACAGTCTCTCTCGCTCTCTCTATCTCACAGTCAGTCTCTCTCTCGCTCTCTCTCACAGACAGTCTCTCTCTCTCACAGACAATCTCTCTCTCTCACAGTCAGTCTCTCTCTCTCTCTCTCACAGTCAGTCTCTCTCTCTCTCTATCTCACAGTCAGTCTCTCTCTCTATCTCAGTCAGTCTCTCCATCTCTCGCTATCTCACAGTTAGTCTCTCTCTCTCTACCTCACAGTCAGTCTCTCTCTCTCTCTCTATCTCAGTCAGTCTCTCTCTCTCTCTCTATCTCGCAGTCAGTCTCTCTCTCTCTCACAGTCAGTCTCTCACTCAATCTCACAGTCAGTCTCTCTCTCTGTCATAGTCAGTCTCTCTCTCTATCTCAGTCAGTCTCTCTCTCTCTCTCTCACAGTCAGTCTCTCTCTCTCTACCTCACAGTCAGTCTCTCTCTCTCTATCTCACAGTCAGTCTCTCTCTCTCCATCTCACTGTCAGTCTCTCTCTCTATCTCACTGTCAGTCACTCTCTCTCTATCTCGCAGTCAGTCTCTCTCTCTCTACCTCACAGTCAGTCTCTCTCTCTCTCTCCATCTCACAGTCAGTCAGTCTCTCTCTCTCCATCTCACAGTCAGTCAGTCTCTCTCTCTCTCTCTATCTCAGTCAGTCTCTCTCTATCTCACAGTCAGTCTCTCTCTCTCTATCTCAGTCAGTCTCTCTCTCTCTTTATCTATCTCACAGTCAGTCTCTCTCTCTCTCTATCTCAGTCAGTCTCTCTCTCTCTCTATCTCACAGACAGTCTCTCTCTCTCTCTCTCTATCTCACAGTCAGTCTCTCTCTCTCCATCTCACTGTCAGTCTCTCTCTCTATCTCACTGTCAGTCACTCTCTCTCTATCTCACAGTCAGTCTCTCTCTCTCTCTACCTCACAGTCAGTCTCTCTCTCTATCTCCATCTCACAGTCAGTCAGTCTCTCTCTCTCCATCTCACAGTCAGTCAGTCTCTCTCTCTCTCTCTATCTCACAGTCAGTCTCTCTCTCTATCTCACAGTCAGTCTCTCTCTCTATCTCAGTCAGTCTCTCCATCTCTCTCTATCTCACAGTCAGTCTCTCTCTCTCTATCTCACAGTCAGTCTCTCTCTCTCTCACAGTCAGTCTCTCTCTCTCTCTATCTCACAGTCAGTCTCTCTCTCTCTCTATCTCACAGTCAGTCTCTCTCTCTATCTCAGTCAGTCTCTCCATCTCTCTCTATCTCACAGTCAGTCTCTCTCTCTCTACCTCACAGTCAGTCTCTCTCTCTCTCTCTCTATCTCAGTCAGTCTCTCTCTCTCTCTCTATCTCACAGTCAGTCTCTCTCTCTCTCTCTATCTCACAGTCAGTCTCTCTCTCTCTCTCTTTCTCACAGTCAGTCTCTCTCTCTCTCTCTCACAGTCAGTCTCTCACTCAATCTCACAGTCAGTCTCTCTCTCTCTCTATCTCACAGTCAGTCTCTCTCTCTCTCTATCTCAGTCAGTCTCTCCATCTCTCTCTATCTCACAGTCAGTCTCTCTCTCTCTATCTCACAGTCAGTCTCTCTCTCTCTCTCTCACCGTCAGTCTCTCTCTCTCTCTATCTCACAGTCAGTCTCTCTCTATCTCACAGTCAGTCTCTCTCTCTATCTGTCAGTCTCTCCATCTCTCTCTATCTCACAGTCAGTCTCTCTCTCTCTACCTCACAGTCAGTCTCTCTCTCTCTCTCTATCTCAGTCAGTCTCTCTCTCTCTCTCTATCTCACAGTCAGTCTCTCTCTCTCTCTCTATCTCTATCTCACAGTCAGTCTCTCTCTCTCTCTATCTCACAGTCAGTCTCTCTCTCTATCCCAGTCAGTCTCTCCATCTCTCTCTATCTCACAGTCAGTCTCTCTCTCTCTACCTCACAGTCAGTCTCTCTCTCTCTCTCTATCTCAGTCAGTCTCTCTCTCTCTCTCTATCTCACAGTCAGTCTCTCTCTCTCTCTCTATCTCACAGTCAGTCTCTCTCTCTCTTTCTCACAGTCAGTCTCTCTCTCTCTCTCTCACAGTCAGTCTCTCACTCAATCTCACAGTCAGTCTCTCTCTCTATCTCACAGTCAGTCTCTCTCTCTCTCTCTATCTCAGTCAGTCTCTCCATCTCTCTCTATCTCACAGTCAGTCTCTCTCTCTCTATCTCACAGTCAGTCTCTCTCTCTCTCTCTCACCGTCAGTCTCTCTCTATCTCACAGTCAGTCTCTCTCTCTATCTCAGTCAGTCTCTCCATCTCTCTCTATCTCACAGTCAGTCTCTCTCTCTCTACCTCACAGTCAGTCTCTCTCTCTCTCTCTATCTCAGTCAGTCTCTCTCTCTCTCTCTATCTCACAGTCAGTCTCTCTCTCTCTCTCTATCTCTATCTCACAGTCAGTCTCTCTCTCTCTCTCACAGTCAGTCTCTCACTCAATCTCACAGTCAGTCTCTCTCTCTCTCTGTCATAGTCAGTCTCTCTCTCTATCTCACAGTCAGTCTCTCTCTCTCTACCTCACAGTCAGTCTCTCTCTCTATCTCACAGTCAGTCTCTCTCTCTCCATCTCACTGTCAGTCTCTCTCTCTATCTCACTGTCAGTCACTCTCTCTCTATCTCGCAGTCAGTCTCTCTCTCTCTACCTCACAGTCAGTCTCTCTCTCTCTCTCCATCTCACAGTCAGTCAGTCTCTCTCTCTATCTCACAGTCAGTCTCTCTCTCTATCTCACAGTCAGTCTCTCTCTCTCTATCTATCTCACAGTCAGTCTCTCTCTCTCTCTATCTCACAGTCAGTCTCTCTCTCTCCATCTCAGTCAGTCTCTCTCTCTATCTCACTGTCAGTCACTCTCTCTCTATCTCACAGTCAGTCTCTCTCTCTCTCTCTCTATCTCAGTCAGTCTCTCTCTCTCTCTCTATCTCACAGTCAGTCTCTCTCTCTCTCTCTATCTCACAGTCAGTCTCTCTCTCTCTCTCACAGTCAGTCTCTCACTCAATCTCACAGTCAGTCTCTCTCTCTGTCATAGTCAGTCTCTCTCTCTATCTCACAGTCAGTCTCTCTCTATCTCACAGTCAGTCTCTCTCTCTCTCTACCTCAGTCAGTCTCTCTCTCTCTCTCTATCTCACAGTCAGTCTCTCTCTCTATCTCACAGTCAGTCTCTCTCTCTATCTCACAGTCAGTCTCTCTCTCTATCTCAGTCAGTCTCTCTCTCTCTCTATCTATCTCACAGTCAGTCTCTCTCTCTCTCTACCTCACAGTCAGTCTCTCTCTCTCTCCCCATCTCACAGTCAGTCAGTCTCTCTGTCTCCATCTCACAGTCAGTCAGTCTCTCTCTCTCTCTCTATCTCACAGTCAGTCTCTCTCTCTATCTCACAGTCAGTCTCTCTCTCTATCTCAGTCAGTCTCTCTCTCTCTCTATCTATCTCACAGTCAGTCTCTCTCTCTCTCTATCTCACAGTCAGTCTCTCTCTCTCTCTATCTCACAGACAGTCTCTCTCTCTCTCTCTCTATCTCACAGTCAGTCTCTCTCTCTCTCTCTATCTCACAGTCAGTCTCTCTCTCTCTCTATCTCACAGTCCGTCTCCCTCTCTATCTCACAGTCAGTCTCTCTCTCTATCTCACAGTCAGTCTCTCTCTCTCTCTCACAGTCAGTCTCTCCCTCTCACAGTTAGTCTCTCTCTCTCTCACAGTCAGTCTCTCTCTCTCGCTCTCTCTATCTCAGTCAGTCTCTCTCTCTCTCTCCCTCACTCTCTCTCACACAGTCTCTCTCGCTCTCTCTATCTCACAGTCAGTCTCTCTCTCGCTCTCTCTCACAGACAGTCTCTCTCTCTCACAGACCATCTCTCTCACAGACAGTCTCTCTCTCTCTCACAGACAGTCTCTCTCTCTCTCACAGACAGTCTCTCTCTCTCTCTCTCTCTCACAGTCAGTCTCTCTCTCTCTCTATCTCAGTCAGTCTCTCCCTCTCTCTCTCTCTCACAGTCAGTCTCTCTCTCTCTCTCTCACAGTCAGTCTCTGTCTCTCTCTCACACAGTTAGTCTCTCTCTCTCTCACAGTCAGTCTCTCTCTCTCGCTATCTCACAGACAGTCTCTCTCTCTCTCTCTCACAGTCAGTCTCTCTCTCTCTCTCTCTCACAGTCAGTCTCTGTCTCTCTCTCACACAGTTAGTCTCTCTCTCTCTCACAGTCAGTCTCTCTCTCTCGCTATCTCACAGTCAGTCTCTCTCTCGCTCTATCTCACAATCTGTCTCTCTCTCACAGTCAGTCTCTCTCTCTCTCTCTCTATCTCACAGTCACCTATGACTGTGTGGCCAAATTCCCCTCCAACTCGATTTTCAAATTTGCTGATGACACCACCGTAGTGGATGGGATTTCAAACAATGACGAGATAGAGCACAGGAATGAGATAGAGAATCTGGTGAACTGGTGCGATGACAATAATCTCTCCCTCAATGTCAACAAAATGAAGGAGATTGTCATCGACTTCAGGAAGCGTAGTGGAGAACATGCCCCTGTCTACATCAATGGGAACGAAGGAGAAAGGGTCGAGAGCTTCACGTTTTTAGGTGTCCAGATCACCAACAGCCTGTCCTGGTCCCCCCATGCCGACACTATAGTTAAGAAAGCCCACCAACAACTCTACTTTCTCAGAAGACTGAGGAAATTTGGCATGTCGGCTACGACCCTCACCAACTTTTACAGATGCCCCAGAGAAAGCATTCTTTCTGGTTCTATCACAGCCTGGTATGGAGCCTGCTCTGCCCAAGACCGCAGGAAACGACAAAAGGTTGTGAATGTAGCCCAGTCCATCACGCAAACCGGCCTCCCATCCATTGACTCTGTCTATAATTCCCGCTGCTTCAGAAAGGCAGCCAGCATAATTAAGGACCCCACGCACCCCGGACATACTCTCTTCCACCTTCTTCCGTCTCCCTCTCTATCTCACAGTCAGTCTGTGGTGAATGTATAATACCAATAATCCACCATTGTATCTGTGCTATGTTGTTGCCCTTGTGGGCTCCACCTATGGGCCATTGTATGGCATCATCCACAGGGGAACATGTTGGGACACGTATGGACTCCACTCATGGCTCCTCCCCTTGAGGGGGGCTATAAAGAGCAGTCGACCTGTAGGCGGCGCACAGTACTGTATCAGTCGCAGGCAGGCACTGTTCTAAGTTGATTAAAGCCATGGTTTACTTTTACTCTTGTCTCGAGTGAATTGATGGTCGGATCAATTGAATCAACTTAAACGCAACTATGGAATCGGTCCTCAAACCTGACCGACTGGAACTCGATCCGCAGGCCGTGGAGGTGAAAGAAATTTTTTCGCACTGGCTCTGCTGCTTCAAGGCCTATCTCGCAGCCGCCTCCTCGCCTTCCGTCACCGACAAACAGAAGCTGAGCCTCCTCCACGCACGGGTGAGCCATCGAATCTCTGTCCAACTCGACGAGGCCTCCTCCTACACAGAAGCCCTCGCGATGCTCAAACGCCTCTATGTACGGCCCGTGAACGAGGTCTACGCGCGACACATCCTCACCACTCGCCGCCAGCGTCCCGGGGAGTCGCTAGATGACTACCTACGCGATCTCAAAGCCCTCGCACGCAACTGCAATTACCAGGCCGTTACGGCCACTCAGCATATTGAACTCGCCGTCCGAGACGTCTACGTGGCGGGAGTCCAGTCTAATTACGTGAGACAGCACCTACTCGAAAAGGGGGCCCTGGACCTGGATGAGACAGTAAAGTTAGCCTCCTCTCTGGAAGTAGCGTTCCAGAGCCTTACCGCATTCCTGGTTGACCACGCGACCCCCTCGTGGACCCCCGACCACAGACTACCCCAGGCCTGTGCCACGCGGCCGCTCGCCCATCATGGGGGGCTACCCTGCTATTTCTGCGGCCAGTCCCAACACCCCCGGCAGCGCTGCCCGGCCCGTAATGCAAACTGCAGCAGCTGCGGGGGAAAAGGACATTTCACCAAAGTCTGCCTGGCCAGGTCTAGGAACTCTAATTCACAGGCCCGATCCTCAGACTCACAGGCCCGTAGACCCCGCAGCGTGGCAGCGTGTCTGCCAACTCCCCCCCACCCCCCCCCCCTCATCAGCCTCGTGCGATCCATGGGGGCCGCCATCTGCTACGCCGCTCGACACGTACGATCAACAAGGGCAGCCATCGCAGAGCCGCCCCAGCACCTCCGACCACGCCGGCTACCCGCAACTCAGCGCGGTCACTCTGGACCGGTCGCGACCCAAACACCTCCGGAGCTCCATGATCACCGTCCGGGTAAACAGACACGAGACGCCCTGCCTCTTCGACTCCGGGAGCACCGAGAGCTTCATTCACCCGGACATGGTAAGATGCTCCTCACTCCCAATTTTCCCGGCGGACCGAACGATCTCCCTCGCCTCTGGGTCGCACTCGGTGCAGATCCAAGGGTGCACTACCGCAACCCGAGCAATACAGGGCGCCGAGTACGCAAACCTTAAATTATATGTGCTCCCAGTAGGCGGTATAGCATACAGGACAGGACTTTTATTAGGTCAGAGGTCCAGCGTCTCTTGCGGTAGGGAGTCACCAAGGCCAGCAATAGCCCCTGGTTGTTGATTACAGCCAAACCATAAACCGGTACACGCGACTCGATGCGTACCCCTTCCCCAGATCGCAGACATGGTAAACCAGATCGCGCACTACCGGGTGTTCTCCACGGTGGATCTGAAGTCTGCGTACCACCAGCTCCCAATCCGCCCGGGGGACCGCCACAACACGGCGTTTGAGGCAGACGGCCGCCTTTTCCACTTCCTCCGGGTCCCCTTTGGCGTCACGAACGGAGACATAGAACATAGAACATAGAAAATACAGCACAGAACAGGCCCTTCGGCCCACGATGTTGTGCCAAACCTTTGACCTAGATTAATCATAAATTATCATCGAACCCACAGCGCAGAAGGAGGCCACTCGGCCCCCCGAGTCTGCACCAGCCCCCGGAAAGAGCACCCCACCCAAACTCAACACCTCCACCCAACACCAAGGGCAATTTGGACATTAAGGGCAATTTATCATTGGCCAATTCACCTAACCCGCACATCTTTGGACTGTGGGAGGAAACCGCAGCACCCGGAGGAAACCCACGCAGACACGGGGAGGACGTGCAGACTCCGCACAGACAATGACCCAAGCCGGAATCGAACCTGGGACCATGGAGCTGTGAAGCAATTGTGCTATCCACAATGCTACCGTGCTGCCCTTAAGAACAAATAAATCTACACTATATCATTTTCCCGTAATCCATGTACCTATCCAATAGCTGCTTGAAGGTCCCTAATGTTTCCGACTCAACTACTTCCACAGGCAGTGCATTCCATGCCCCCACTACTCTCTGGGTAAAGAACCTACCTCTGATATCCCTCCTATATCTTCCACCTTTCACCTTAAATTTATGTCCCCTTGTAATGGTGTGTTCCACCCGGGGAAAAAGTCTCTGACTGTCTACTCGATCTATTCCCCTGATCATCTTATAAACCTCTATCAAGTCGCCCCTCATCCTTCTCCGCTCTAATGAGAAAAGGCCTAGCACCCTCAACCTTTCCTCGTAAGACCTACTCTCCATTCCAGGCAACATCCTGGTAAATCTTCTTTGCACCTTTTCCAGAGCTTCCACATCCTTCCTAAAATGAGGTGACCAGAACTGTACACAGTACTCCAAATGTGGCCTTACCAAAGTTTTGTACAGCTGCATCATCACCTCACGGCTCTTAAATTCAATCCCTCTGTTAATGAACGCGAGCACACCATAGGCCTTCTTCACAGCTCTATCCACTTGAGTGGCAACTTTCAAAGATGTATGAACATAGACCCCAAGATCTCTCTGCTCCTCCACATTGCCAAGAACTCTACCGTTAACCCTGTATTCCGCATTCATATTTGTCCTTCCAAAATGGACAACCTCACACTTTTCAGGGTTAAACTCCATCTGCCACTTCTCAGCCCAGCTCTGCATCCTATCTATGTCTCTTTGCAGCCGACAACAGCCCTCCTTACTATCCACAACTCCACCAATCTTCGTATCGTCTGCAAATTTACTGACCCACCCTTCAACTCCCTCATCCAAGTCATTAATGAAAATCACAAACAGCAGAGGACCCAGAACTGATCCCTGCGGTACACCACTGGTAACTGGGATCCAGGCTGAATATTTGCCATCCACCACCACTCTCTGACTTCTATCGGTTAGCCAGTTCGTTATCCAACTGGCTAAATTTCCCACTATCCCATGCCTCCTTACTTTGTGCAGAAGCCTACCATGGGGAACTTTATCAAATGCCTTACTAAAATCCATGTACACTACATCCACTGCTTTACCTTCATCCACATGCTTGGTCACCTCCTCAAAGAATTCAATAAGATTTGTAAGGCAAGACCTACCCCTCACAAATCCGTGCTGACTATCCCTAATCAAGCAGTGTCTTTCCAGATGCTCAGAAATCCTATCCTTCAGTACCCTTTCCATTACTTTGCCTACCACCGAAGTAAGACTAACTGGCCTGTAATTCCCAGGGTTATCCCTAGTTCCTTTTTTGAACAGGGGCACGACATTCGCCACTCTCCAATCCCCTGGTACCACCCCTGTTGACAGTGAGGACGAAAAGATAATTGCCAACGGCTCTGCAATTTCATCTCTTGCTTCCCATAGAATCCTTGGATATATCCCGTCAGGCCCGGGGGACTTGTCTATCCTCAAGTTTTTCAAAATGCCCAACACATCTTCCTTCCTAATAAGTATTTCCTCGAGCTTACCAATCTGTTTCACACTGTCCTCTCCAACAATATCACCCTCTCATTTGTAAATACAGAAGAAAAGTACTCATTCAAGACCTCTCCTATCTCTTCAGACTCAATACACAATCTCCCGCTACTGTCCTTGATCGGACCTACCCTCGCTCTAGTCATTCTCATATTTCTCACATATGTGTAAAAGGCCTTGGGGTTTTCCTTGATCCTACCCGCCAAAGATTGTTCATGCCCTCTCTTAGCTCTCCTAATCCCTTTCTTCAGTTCCCTCCTGGCTATCTTGTATCCCTCCAATGCCCTGTCTGAACCTTGTTTCCTCAGCCTTACATAAGTCACCTTTTTCCTCTTAACAAGACATTCAACCTCTCTTGTCAACCATGGTTCCCTCACTCGACCATCTCTTCCCTGCCTGACAGGGACATACATATCAAGGACACGTAGCACCTGTTCCCTGAACAAGTTCCACATTTCACTTGTGTCCTTCCCTGCCAGCCTATGTTCCCAACTTATGCACTTCAATTCTTGTCTGACAACATCGTATTTACCCTTCCCCCAATTGTAAACCTTGCCCTGTTGCACGTACCTATCCCTCTCCATTGCCAAAGTGAAAGTCACAGAATTGTGGTCACTATCTCCAAAATGCTCCCCCACTAACAAATCTATCACTTGCCCTGGTTCATTACACAGTACTAAATCCAATATTGCCCCTCCTCTGGTCGGACAATCTACATACTGTGTTAGAAAAGCTTCCTGGACACACTGCACAAACACCACCCCATCCAAACTATTTGATCTAAAGAGTTTCCACTCAATATTTGGGAAGTTAAAGTCGCCCATGACTACTACCCTATGACTTCTGCACCTTTCCAAAATCTGTTTCCCAATCTGTTCCTCCACATCTCTGCTACTATTGGGGGGCCTATAGAAAACTCCTAACAAGGTGACTGCTCCTTTCCTATTTCTGACTTCAACCCATACTACCTCAATAGGGTGATACTCCTCTAACTGCCTTTCTGCAGCTGTTATACTATCTCTAATTAATAATGCCACCCCCCCCACCTCTTTTACCACCCTCCCTAATCTTATTGAAACATCTATAACCAGGGACCTCCAACAACCATTTCTGCCCCTCTTCTATCCAAGTTTCCGTGATGGCCACCACATCGTAGTCCCAAGTACTCGGTGTTCCAAAGAACAATGGACCGAATGGTGGACCAGTACGGGCTGCGGGCCACATTTCCGTACTTGGACAACGTCACCATCTGCGGACATGATCAGCAGGACCACGACGCCAACCTCCACCGATTTCTCCAAACCGCCCAAACCCTCAATCTCACCTACAACAAGGAGGAATGCGTTTCCCGCACGACCAGACTAGCCATCCTCGGCTACGTCGTGGAAAACGGGGTCCTAGGGCCCGGCCCAGACCATCTGCCCCCCTCCTACAACTCCCTCTCCATCACTGCCCCAAGGCCCTGAAGAGGTGCCTCGGGTTCTATGCGGACAAAGCCCGCCCACTAATCAAGGCCACCATCTTCCCACTGGCGGCTGAGGCCCGCTAGGCCCTCAGCTGCATCAAGGCGGATATCACCAAAGCCGCAATGCGTGCGGTGGACGAGTCCGTCACCTTCCAAGTGGAGAGCGATGCCTCAGAGGTCGCTCTCGCCGCCACCCTCAACCAAGCAGGCAGGCCGGTGGAGTTTTTTTTCGCGCACCCTCACCTCCTCTAAAATTCGACACTCCTCGGTTGAAAAAGAAGCCCAAGCCATCGTGGAAGCCGTGCGGCAGTGGAGGCACTACCTCGCTGGTAGGAGGTTTACCTTCGTCAACGACCAACGATCGGTAGCCTTTATGTTTGACAACACACAGCGGGGCAAAATCAAGAACGATAAGATCTTGAGGCGGAGAATCGAACTCTCCACCTATAATTACGATACCGTATATCGTCCTTGGGAAGCTCAACGAGTCCCCAGATGCCCTGTCCTGCGACACATGCGCCAGCGCGCACGATGACCGACTTCAGGCTATCAACGATGACCTCTGCCACCCGGGGGTCACCCGGCTTCTCCACTACATCAAGGCCCGCAACCTGCCCTACTCCACCGAGGAGATCAGGGGCATGACCAGGGACTGCCCAATATGTGTGGAGTGTAAACCGCACTTCTATCGACTGGATAAGGCCCACCTGGTGAAGGTGTCCCGGCCCTTTGAGCGCCTCAGTATCGACTTCAAAGGGCCCCTCCCCTCCACCGACCGCAACACGTATTTCCTCAACGTCGTTGACGAGTATTCCCGTTTCCCCTTTGCAATCCCCTGCCCCGATATGACTACATCCACTGTCATTAAGGCCCTACATAGTGTCTTCAACCTGTTTGGTTTCCCCAATTATGTTCAAAGTGACCGGGGCTCGTCGTTCATGAGCGACGAACTGCGTCAGTACCTGCTCAGTAAGGGCATTGTCTCGAGCACGACTACGAGCTACAACCCCCGGGGAAACGGGCAGGCGGAGAGGGAGAACGCGACGGTCTGGAAGACCGTCCTACTGACCCTGCGGTCCAGGAATCTCCCAGTTTCTCGCTGGCAGGAGGTCCTCCCCGACGCGCTCCACTCCATTAGGTTGCTCCTTTGCACGGCCACAAACGAGACCCCTCATGACCGCCTATTTTTTTTCCCCCAGGAAATCCACCTCCGGGGTCTCGCTTCCGCCCTGGCTGACGACACCGGGGCCAGTCCTACTCAGAAAACACGTCAGGAGCCAAAAGGCCTCTCTGGTAGAGAGGGTCCAGTTCCTACACTCAAACCCCCAGTACGCTTATATCGAACACCCCAACGGCCGACAAGATACGGTCTCCCTCCGGGACCTGGCGCCTGTCGGTTCCACGACCACCACCACCGCCCCTCCACTATATCCTGCCCAAACCTACCATGACCAGCGCCCCCGCCCCTTTATGGCACCCGCACCCCCTCCCACCCGCCATTCCCCCTTCACCGGTCCACAGGAATGAAACTCAGAAGAGACACTCCCGGAGTCCACGTCTGTACCCGCACTGGCGCCCTCGCTACCGATGCCAGCACGGGCGAGCTTGACACCCGGGCCAGCACCGACGCCAGAGCTTCGGCGATCACAGCGCACAATCCGTGCGCCGGACCGGCTGAACTTATGAACCCGTCACCCCCGCCGGACTTCATTTTTTTTAACAGGGGGTGAATGTGGTGAATGTATTATACCAATAATCCACCACTGTATCAGTACCAGGCTTTGCCCTTTGTATTTGTATCTGTGCTATGTTGTTGCCCTTGTGGGCTCCACCTATGGGCCATTGTATGGCATCATCCATAGGGGAACATGTTGGGACACGTATGGACTCCGTCCATGGCTCCTCCCCTTGAGGGGGGGTTATAAAGAGCAGTCAACCTGTAGGCGGCACACAGTATTGTATCAGTCGCAGGCAGGCACTGTTCTAAGTTGATTAAAGCCACGGTTTACTTTTACTCTTGTCTCGAGTGAATTGATGGTCGGATCACAGTCAATCTCTCTCTCACATTCAGTCTCTCTCTCTCTCCCTCGCTCTCTCTCTCTCTCTCTCTCTCACACAGTCAGTCTCTCTCTCTCTCTCCTTCTCTTGTACTACAGGTTCACCTGTGGCCCCTGCATGCTAGCTCCGCCCAGGAGCCGGGTTATAAATATGCGTGGCCTCAAGCTCACAGCCATTTCGTCAGCTGCTGTAGGAGGCCACACTTCAGATACTAATAAAGCCTCAGTTTGAGTTTGGATTCAACTTCGTCTCCAGTCAAATTGATCGTGCCTCAATTTATTAGTATCAGATTCAGAAGATGGACCTCCGGATTGAACCAGATCGACTGCAGCTGGATCCACACACAGGCGATGCCAGAAAGGACGTCCAGCACTGGCTAGCTTGTTTTGAAGCGTTTATCAACGCGGCACCAACCCCGTCCCAGAGGCTCAGAAGATTCAAATATTGTACTCCAGACTCAGCTCCAAAGTCTTCCCGCTGATCCAGGATGCGCCCAATTACGCTGACGCTATGACTCGACTCAAAGAGAGAGTTATGAGCAGAAGACGAACACGCTCTTCGCCAGACACGCACTCGCAACGTGTACTCAACTACCTGATGAGTCAATCGAGGACTTCTGGAGGGCCCTGATCCCACTAGTTCGGGACTGTGACTGCCAGGACGTTACAGCTAAGGAGCACTCAGATCTCCTTATGAGGGACACTTTTGTGACTGGGATTGGGTCCGATGTTATCAGGCAGCGGCTCCTAGAAGGGGCCACGCGTGACCTCGCAGAGACTAAAACACTAGCACTCTCCATGACGGTCGCCCTGCGCAATGTCCAGTCCTGCGCCCCCAACTGCGCGGCTCACTCCTCCTACGCTTCATGGGCCCCACAGGCAGCCGCCCCAGCGGGGGGGCTACCCACCCAGTACGCCTGCGCTACGCGCCAGCCAGTGATCTCTGGGGGGCCCCGATCCTATTTTTGCGGCCAACAAAAACACCCCCCGCCGCTATCCTCCTCTCCTCCCCAGGCCATGTGCGAGCAATGGGCGCCGCCATCTTCTCCCCCGCACAACAAGTGCGTTTCATGGGCGCCGCCATTTTGTAATCTCCTGGACCGGAGGGCGTCGCCATCTTGTCCACCCCGCAGCACACGGAGACCAACGGCGTTTCAGGATCCCGACGCAGCGGCCGCCTCACTACCCGACTGACCAACGCATCCACCAGCGTGAAAGTCAACGGCCACGTGACCTCCTGCCTACTGGACTACGGGAGCACCGAGAGCTTTGTACATCCAAATACGGTAAGGCGCTGCTCCCTTAAGGTACACCCTACCAATCAAAGTATCTCCCTGGCCTCCGGATCCCATCGCGTAGCGATCCGGAAGTACTCCACGGTCATGCTCACAGTCCAAGGCGTAGAGTTCCACGGTTTTCGCCTCTACGTCCTCCCTAACCTCTGCGCTGCACTTATCCTTGGCCTGGATTTTCAGTGTAACCTCCAGAGCCTGACTCTTAAATTCGGCGGACCCTTACCACCCCTCACGGTGTGCGGCCTCGCGACCCTGAAGGTCGATCCTCCTTCCCTCTTTACCAGTCTAACTCCAGATTGCAAACCCGTCGCCTCCAGGAGCAGACGGTACAGCATCCAGGATAAGGCCTTCATCATGGTCCGAGGTCCAGCGGTTGCTTCGGGAAGGCGTCATCGAGGCCAGCAACAGCCCCTGGAGAGCTCAATATAATCAATCAATTATACCCCACCTACATCCATAGCGATCGGGGTTCCTACTTCATGAGCGACGAGTTGCGTCAGTTCCTGCTCAGCAAGAGCATCGCCTCCAGCAGGACGACCAGCTACAACCCCCAGGGCAACGGACAGGTGGAGAGGGAGAACGCGATGGTCTGGAAGTCCGTCCTCCTGGCCCTACGGTCTAGAAGTCTCCCAGTCTCCTGCTGGCAGGAGGTCCTTCTCGATGCACTCCACTCCATCCGGTCGCTCCTGTGTACCGCCACCAACGAGACACCTCACGAATGAATGTTTGTCTTCCCCAGGAAGTCCACCTCCGGGGTCTCGCTCCCGCCCTGGCTGACAGTCCCAGGGCCCGTCCTCCTCCGGAAGCATGCGAGGAGCCATAAATCAGACCCCCTCGTCGAGAAGATCCTGCTCCTCCTGCCAACCCACAATAGGCCTACGTGGCACAATCAGGACGGGCGGCAGGACACAGTCTCCCCCGGGATTTGGCACCTGCAGGGTCCCCAGCGACCATCACCACCACCCCCGCCCACACACCGCCCCCCTCCACCGACTCAACTACTGGGTGAAGAAGAGGACTTCATGCTCCCCGACGCGCAGGTCTCGACCCGGTGCCCACACCACAGCCGGGACTGAGGCGATCACGGCGGAAGGTCAAAGCCCTCAACAGACTCGATCTTTAAGCCCACTTCACCCCCGCTGGACTCTTTTTTTAAACAGTGGGTGAATGTGGTAAACCACTGGATTGTATAATATGTGTATTGTGGTAAACTGCCATTGTGTTCTATGTAATGTGGTAAACCACTGCCCGATGGCTCCGCCCCCCTCAGGCCCGGTATAAAGGTGGCTGGCTCCGCCTCCCCTCGGGCTCGGTATAAAGGTGGCTGGCTCCGCTCCGCTCGGGTTCGGTATAAAGGTGGCTGGCTCCGCTCCGCTCGGGTTCGGTATAAAGGTGGCTGGCTCCGCCTCCCCTCGGGCTCGGTATAAAGGTGGCTGGCTCCGCCTCCCCTCGGGCTCGGTATAAAGGAGGCTGGCACCGCCTCCCCTCGGGCTCGGTATAAAGGTGGCTGGCTCCGCCTCCCCTCGGGCCCGGTATAAAGGTGGCTGGCTCCGCCTCCCCTCGGGCTCGGTATAAAGGTGGCTGGCTCCGCCTCCCCTCGGGCTCGGTATAAAGGTGGCTGGCTCCGCCTCCCCTCGGGCTCGGTATAAAGGAGGCTGGCTCCGCCTCCCCTCGGGCTCGGTATAAAGGTGGCTGGCTCCGCCTCCCCTCGGGCTCGGTATAAAGGTGGCTGGCTCCGCCTCCCCTCGGGCTCGGTATAAAGGTGGCTGGCTCCGCCTCCCCTCGGGCTCGGTATAAAGGTGGCTGGCTCCGCCTCCCCTCGGGCTCGGTATAAAGGTGGCTGGTCTCCGCCTCCCCTCGGGCTCGGTATAAAGGAGGCTGGCTCCGCCTCCCCTCGGGCCCGGTATAAAGGTGGCTGGCTCCGCCTCCCCTCGGGCTCGGTATAAAGGTGGCTGGCTCCGTCCCCCTCAGGCTCGGTATAAAGGTGGCTGGCTCCGCCTCCCCTCGGGCTCGGTATAAAGGTGGCTGGCTCCGCCTCCCCTCGGGCCCGGTATAAAGGTGGCTGGCTCCGCCTCCCCTCGGGCTCCGTATAAAGGTGGCTGGCTCCGTCCCCCTCGGGCTCGGTATAAAGGAGGCTGGCTCCGTCCCCCTCGGGCTCGGTATAAAGGTGGCTGGCTCCGCCTCCCCTCGGGCTCGGTATAAAGGTGGCTGGCTCCGTCCCCCTCGGGCTCGGTATAAAGGAGGCTGGCTCCGTCCCCCTCGGGCTCGGTATAAAGGTGGCTGGCTCCGCCTCCCCTCGGGCCCGGTATAAAGGTGGCTGGCTCCGCCTCCCCTCGGGCTCGGTATAAAGATGGCTGGCTCCGCCTCCCCTCGGGCTCGGTATAAAGGTGGCTGGCTCCGCTTCCCCTCAGGCCAGGTATAAAGGTGACTGGCTCCGCCCCCCCTCGGGCTCGGTATAAAGGTGGCTGGCTCCGCCTCCCTTCGGGCTCGGTATAAAGGTGGCTGGCTCCGCCTCCCCTCGGGTTCGGTATAAAGGTGGCTGGCTCCGCCTCCCCTCGGGCCCGGTATAAAGGTGGCTGGCTCCACCCCCCCTCGGGCTCGGTATAAAGGTGACTGGCTCCGCCCCCCCTCGGGCTCGGTATAAAGGTGGCTGGCTCCGCCTCCCCTCGGGCCCGGTATAAAGGTGGCTGGCTCCACCTCCCCTCGGGCTCGGTATAAAGGTGGCTGTCTCCGCCTCCCCTCGGGTTCGGTATAAAGGTGGCTGGCTCCGCCTCCCCTCGGGCCCGGTATAAAGGTGGCTGGCTCCGCCTCCCCTCGGGCCCGGTATAAAGGTGGCTGGCTCCGCCTCCCCTCGGGTCCGGTATAAAGGTGGCTGGCTCCGCCTCCCCTAGGGCTCGGTATAAAGGTGGCTGGCTCCGCCTCCCATCGGGCTCGGTATAAAGGTGGCTGGCTCCGCCTCCCCTCGGGCTGGGTATAAAGGTGGCTGGCTCCGCCTCCCCTCGGGCTCGGAAGAAGGTGGCTGGCTCCGCCTCCCCTCGGGCTCGGAAGAAGGTGGCTGGCTCCGCCTCCCCTCGGGCTCGGTATAAAGGTGGCTGGCTCCGCCTCCCCTCGGGCTCGGAAGAAGGTGGCTGGCTCCGCCTCCCTTCGTGCTCCGTATAAAGGTGGCTGGCTCCGCCTCCCCTCGGGCCCGTTATAAAGGTGGCTGGCTCCGCCTCCCCTCGGGCTCGGTATAAAGGTGGCTGGCTCCGCCTCCCCTCAGGCTGGGTATAAAGGAGGCTGGCTCCGTCCCCCTCGGGCTCGGTATAAAGGTGGCTGGCTCCGCCCCCCCTCGGGCTCGGTATAAAGGTGGCTGGCTCCGCCTCCCCTCGGGCTCGGTATAAAGGTGTCTGACTCCGCCTTCCCTCGGGCCCGTTACAAAGGTGGCTGGCTCCGCCTCCCCTCGGGCTCGGTATAAATGTGGCTGGTCTCCGCCTCCCCTTGGGCTCGGTATAAATGTGGCTGGTCTCCGCCTCCCCTCGGGCTCGGTATAAAGGTGTCTGACTCCGCCTCCCCTCGGGCCCGTTACATAGGTGGCTGGCTCCGCCTCCCCTCGGGCTCGGTATAAAGGTGGCTGGCTCCGCCTCCCCTCGGGCTCGGTATAAAGGTGTCTGACTCCGCCTCCCCTCGGGCTCGGTATAAAGGTGGCTGGCTCCGCCTCCCCTCGGGCTCGGTATAATGGAGGCTGGCTCCGCCTCCCCTCAGGCTCGGTATAAAGGTGGCTGGCTCCGCCTCCCCTCGGGCCCGGTATAAAGGTGGCTGGCTCCGCCTCCCCTCGGGCTCTGTATAAAGGTGGCTGGCTCCGCCTCCCCTCGGGCCCGGTATAAAGGTGGCTGGCTCCGCTCCCTCGGGCCCGGTATAAAGGTGGCTGGCTCCGCCTCCCCTTGGGCTCAGTATAAAGGAGGCTGGCTCCACCTCCCCTCGGGCTCTGTATAAAGGAGGCTGGCTCCGCCTCCCCTCGGGCTCGGTATAAAGGAGGCTGGCTCCGCCTCCCCTCGGGCCCGGTATAAAGGTGGCTGGCTCCGCCTCCCCTTCGGCTCAGTATAAAGGAGGCTGGCTCCGCCTCCCCTCGGGCTCTGTATAAAGGAGGCTGGCTCCGCCTCCCCTCGGGCTCGGTATAAAGGTGTCTGACTCCGCCTCCCCTCGGGCCCGGTATAAAGGTGGCTGGCTCCGCCTCCCCTTCGGCTCAGTATAAAGGAGGCTGGCTCCGCCTCCCCTCGGGCTCTGTATAAAGGAGGCTGGCTCCGCCTCCCCTCGGGCTCGGTATAAAGGTGTCTGACTCCGCCTCCCCTCGGGCTCGGTATAAAGGTGGCTGGTCTCCGCCTCCCCTCGGGCTCGGTATAAAGGTGGCTGGCTCCGCCTCCCCTCGGGGCCGGTATAAAGGAGGCTGGCTCCGCCTCCCCTCGGGCTCGGTATAAAGGTGGCTGGCTCCGCCTCCCCTCGGGCACGGTATAAAGGAGGCTGGCTCCGCCTCCCCTCGGGCTCGGTATAAAGGAGGCTGGCTCTGCCTCCTCTCGGGCTCGGTATGAAGGTGGCTGGCTCCGCCTCCCCTCGGGCCCGGTATAAAGGTGGCTGGCTCCGCCTCCCCTTCGGCTCAGTTTAAAGGAGGCTGGCTCCGCCTCCCCTCGGGCTCGGTATAAAGGAGGCTGGCTCCGCCTCCCCTCGGGCTCTGTATAAAGGAGGCTGGCTCCGCCTCCCCTCGGGCTCGGTATAAAGGTGTCTGACTCTGCCTCCCCTCGGGCCCGGTATAAAGGTGGCTGGCTCCGCCTCCCCTTCGGCTCAGTATAAAGGTGGCTGGCTCCGCCTCCCCTCGGGCCCGGTATAAAGGTGGCTGGCTCCGCCTCCCCTTCGGCTCAGTATAAAGGTGGCTGGCTCCGCCTCCCCTCGGGCTCGGTATAAAGGTGGCTGGCTCCGCCTCCCCTCGGGCCCGGTGTAAAGGTGGCTGGCTCCGCCTCCCCTCGGGCTCGGTATAAAGGAGGCTGGCTCCGCCTCCCCTCGGGGCCGGTATAAAGGTGGCTGGCTCGGTCCCCCTCGGGGCCGGTATGAAGGTGGCTGGCTCCGCCTCCCCTCGGGGCCGGTATAAAGGTGGCTGGCTCCGCCTCCCCTCGGGCTCCGTATAAAGGAGGCTGGCTCCGCCTCCCCTCGGGCCCGGTATAAAGGTGGCTGGCTCCGCCTCCCCTCGGGCTCGGTATAAAGGTGGCTGGCTCCGCCTCCCCTCGGGGCCGGTATAAAGGTGGCTGGCTCGGTTCCCCTCGGGGCCGGTATGAAGGTGGCTGGCTCCGCCTCCCCTCGGGGCCGGTATAAAGGTGGCTGGCTCCGCCTCCCCTCGGGGCCGGTATAAAGGTGGCTGGCTCCGCCCCCCCTCGGGCCCGGTATAAAGGTGGCTGGCTCGGTCCCCCTCGGGCTCTGTATAAAGGAGGCTGGCTCCGCCTCCCCTCGGGCCCGGTATAAAGGAGGCTGGCTCCGTCCCCCTCGGGCTCGGTATAAAGGAGGCTGGCTCCGCCTCCCCTCGGGCCCGGTATAAAGGAGGCTGGCTCCGCCTCCCCTCGGGCCCGGTATAAAGGTGGCTGGCTCCGCCTCCCCTCGGGCCCGGTATAAAGGTGGCTGGCTCCGCCTCCCCTCGGGCTCGGTATAAAGGTGGCTGGCTCCGCCTCCCCTCGGGCTCGGTATAAAGGTGGCTGGCTCCGCCTCCCCTCGGGCCCGGTATAAAGGTGGCTGGCTCCGCCTCCCCTCGGGCTCGGTATAAAGGTGGCTGGCTCCGCCTCCCCTCGGGCTCGGTATACAGGTGGCTGGTCTCCGCCTCTGACCCAGCTCGGGATCAGAGGTCAGGAGGCTTTCTGTTTAGTTTAATAAACCCTCAGTTTAGTTCACTACTCGTCGTATGTTCATTGATGTCACATCAGAGACTCTGAAGGCGTGAAGGGGAGAGTGCGTGGAGTGTGGTGTTCAGATAGAGGATCAGCCATGATCAGAATAAAAATGCGAAATAGTCTCGAAGGTCTGAACCGCCTCCTCCTGCTCCTATCTTCCAAGTTTTCTGTGTTTGTTGTTGGGACTTGGTGCTGGGATTTGTAGAATTCGCTGCGGGGCTTGTGGGATTTGAAGTGTTTGCTGGGATTTGCTGCTGGGAATTGTAGTGTTTGCTGGGATTTGCTGCTGGGAATTGTAGTGTTTGCTGGGAATTGTAGTGTTTGCTGGGAATTGCTGCTGGGAATTGTAGTGCTTGCTGGGATTTGCTGCTGGGAATTGTAGTGTTTGCTGGGATCTGCTGCTGGGAATTGTAGTGTTTGCTGGGAATTGCTGCTGGGATTTGCTGCTGGGAATTGTAGTGTTTGCTGGGATTTGCTGCTGGGAATTGTAGTGTTTGCTGGGATTTGCTGCTGGGAATTGTAGTGCTTGCTGGGATTTGCTGCTGGGAATTGTAGTGCTTGCTGGGATTTGCTGCTGGGAATTGTAGTTTTTGCTGCAACTGATTTCCTCACCTCTCCTGATCTTTACCAATTGGCTCCAGCTTCTTCAATATTGCTTCAAAATCATGGATCTCATTCCGAAACAGCTGGAAAAAAAAGAGGTCAGTGCATTGAATGCTTCAACCGTCCTCTGACCCTCCGCCCCCCCCCGCGACCCTCCACCCCCCCCGACCCTCCACCCACTCGACCCTCCGCCACCCGACCCTCCGCCCCCCGAAGTGTGTCTACTTCAATGCCAGGAGTATACAAAATAAGGTTGGGGAACTGGCAGCATGGGTTGGTACCTGGGACTTCGATGTTGTGGCCATTTCGGAGACATGGATAGAGCAGGGACAGGAATGTATGTTGCAGGTTCCGGGGTTTAGGTGTTTTAGTAAGCTCAGAGAAGGAGGCAAAAGAGGGGGAGGTGTGGCGCTGCTAGTCAAGAGCAGTATTACGGTGGCGGAGAGGATGCTAGATGGGGACTCTTCTTCCGAGGTAGTATGGGCTGAAGTTAGAAACAGGAAAGGAGAGGTCACCCTGTTGGGAGTTTTTTATAGGCCTCCTAATAGTTCTAGGGATGTAGAGGAAAGGATGGCGAAGATGATTCTGGATATGAGCGAAAGTAACAGGGTAGTGATTATGGGAGACTTTAACTTTCCAAATATTGACTGGAAAGGATATAGTTCGAGTACAGCGCGGTGTCTGTGGGCGCGGTGTCTGTGAGCGCGGTGTCTGTGGGCGCGGTGTCTGTGAGCGCGGTGTCTGTGGGCGCGGTGTCTGTGAGCGCGGTGCCTGTGAGCGCGGTGTCTGTGGGCGCGGTGTCAGTGAGCGCGGTGTCTGTGTGCGCGGTGTCTGTGGGCGCGGTGTCTGTGGGCGCGGTGTCTGCGAGCGCGGTGTCTGTGAGCGCGGTGTCTGTGAGCGCGGTGTCTGTGGGCGCGGTGTCTGTGAGCGCGGTGCCTGTGAGCGCGGTGTCTGTGGGCGCGGTGTCAGTGAGCGCGGTGTCTGTGAGCGCGGTGTCTGTGAGCGCGGTGTCAGTGAGCGCGGTGTCTGTGTGCTCGGTGTCTGTGAGCGCGGTGTCTGTGAGCGCGGTGTCTGTGGGCGCGGTGTCTGTGAGCGCGGTGCCTGTGAGCGCGGTGTCTGTGGGCGCGGTGTCAGTGAGCGCGGTGTCTGTGTGCGCGGTGTCTGTGAGCGCGGTGTCTGTGAGCGCGGTGTCAGTGAGCGCGGTGTCTGTGGGCGCGGTGTCAGTGAGCGCGGTGCCTGTGAGCGCGGTGTCTGTGGGCGCGGTGTCTGTGAGCGCGGTGTCTGTGTGCTCGGTGTCTGTGAGCGCGGTGTCTGTGAGCGCGGTGTCTGTGGGCGCGGTGTCTGTGAGCGCGGTGCCTGTGAGCGCGGTGCCTGTGGGCGTGGTGTCTGTGAGCGCGGTGTCTGTGAGCGCGGTGTCTGTGAGCGCGGTGTCTGCGAGCGTGGTGTCTGTGAGCGCGGTGCCTGTGGGCGTGGTGTCTGTGAGCGCGGTGTCTGTGGGCGCGGTGTCAGTGAGCGCGGTGTCTGTGTGCGCGGTGTCTGTGGGCGCGGTGTCTGTGGGCGCGGTGTCTGTGGGCGCGGTGTCAGTGAGCGCGGTGTCTGTGGGCGCGGTGCCTGTGGGCGCGGTGTCTGTGGGCGCGGTGTCTGCGAGCGCGGTGTCTGTGTGCGCGGTGTCTGTGGGCGCGGTGTCTGCGAGCGCGGTGTCTGTGAGCGCGGTGTCTGTGGGCGCGGTGTCTGTGGGCGCGGTGTCTGTGAGCGCGGTGTCTGTGGGCGCGGTGTCTGTGGGCGCGGTGTCTGTGGGCGCGGTGTCTGTGAGCGCGGTGTCTGCGAGCGCGGTGTCTGCGAGCGCGGTGTCTGTGAGCACGGTGTCTGTGAGCGCGGTGTCTGCGAGCGCGGTGTCTGTGAGCGCGGTGTCTGTGAGCGCGGTGTCTGTGGGCGCGGTGTCTGTGAGCGCGGTGCCTGTGAGCGCGGTGTCTGTGGGCGCGGTGTCTGTGAGCGCGGTGTCTGTGAGCGCGGTGTCTGTGGGCGCGGTGTCTGTGAGCGCGGTGCCTGTGAGCGCGATGTCTGTGAGCGCGGTGTCTGTGAGCGCGGTGCCTGTGAGCGCGGTGTCTGTGAGCGCGGTGTCTGTGAGCGCGGTGTCTGTGAGCGCGGTGTCTGCGAGCGCGGTGTCTGCGAGCGCGGTGTCTGTGAGCGCGGTGTCTGTGAGCGCGGTGTCTGTGGGCGCGGTGTCTGTGAGCGCGGTGTCAGTGGGCGCGGTGTCTGTGAGCGCGGTGTCTGTGAGCGCGGTGTCTGTGAGCGCGGTGTCTGCGAGCGCGGTGTCTGCGAGCGCGGTGTCAGTGAGCGCGGTGTCTGTGAGCGCGGTGTCAGTGAGCGCGGTGTCTGTGGGCGCGGTGTCTGTGAGCGCGGTGTCTGTGAGCGCGGTGTCTGTGGGCGCGGTGTCTGTGGGCGCGGTGTCTGGGAGCGCGGTGTCTGTGAGCGCGGTGTCTGTGAGCGCGGTGTCAGTGAGCGCGGTGTCTGCGAGCGCGGTGCCTGCGAGCGCGGTGTCAGTGAGCGCGGTGTCTGTGAGCGCGGTGTCTGTGAGCGCGGTGTCTGTGAGCGCTGTGTCTGTGAGCGCGGTGTCTGTGGGCGCGGTGTCTGTGGGCGCGGTGTCTGTGAGCGCGGTGCCTGTGAGCGCGGTGTCTGTGAGCGCGGTGTCAGTGAGCGCGGTGTCTGTGAGCGCGGTGTCTGTGGGCGCGGTGCCTGTGGGCGCGGTGTCTGTGAGCGCGGTGTCTGTGAGCGCGGTGTCTGTGAGCGCGGTGTCTGCGAGCGCGGTGTCTGTGAGCGCGGTGTCTGTGGGCGCGGTGTCTGTGGGCGCGGTGTCTGTGGGCGCGGTGTCTGTGAGCGCGGTGTCTGTGAGCGCGGTGTCTGTGAGCGCGGTGTCTGTGGGCGCGGTGTCTGTGGGCGCGGTGTCTGTGGGCGCGGTGTCTGTGAGCGCGGTGCCTGTGAGCGCGGTGTCTGTGAGCGCGGTGTCTGCGAGCGCGGTGTCTGCGGGCGCGGTGTCTGTGTGCGCGGTGTCTGTGGGCGCGGTGTCTGTGGGCGCGGTGTCTGCGAGCGCGGTGTCTGTGAGCGCGGTGTCTGTGGGCGCGGTGTCTGTGAGCGCGGTGTCTGTGGCGCGGTGTCTGTGAGCGCGGTGTCTGTGAGCGCGGTGTCTGTGGGCGCGGTGTCTGTGGGCGCGGTGTCTGTGAGCGCGGTGTCTGTGAGCGCGGTGTCTGTGGGCGCGGTGTCTGTGAGCGCGGTGCCTGTGAGCGCGGTGTCTGTGGGCGCGGTGTCAGTGAGCGCGGTGTCTGTGAGCGCGGTGTCTGTGAGCGCGGTGTCAGTGAGCGCGGTGTCTGTGTGCTCGGTGTCTGTGAGCGCGGTGTCTGTGAGCGCGGTGTCTGTGGGCGCGGTGTCTGTGAGCGCGGTGCCTGTGAGCGCGGTGTCTGTGAGCGCGGTGTCTGTGGGCGCGGTGTCAGTGAGCGCGGTGTCTGTGTGCGCGGTGTCTGTGAGCGCGGTGTCTGTGAGCGCGGTGTCTGTGAGCGCGGTGTCTGTGGGCGCGGTGTCTGTGAGCGCGGTGTCTGTGAGCGCGGTGTCTGTGAGCGCGGTGTCAGTGAGCGCGGTGTCTGTGGGCGCGGTGTCAGTGAGCGCGGTGCCTGTGAGCGCGGTGTCTGTGGGCGCGGTGTCTGTGAGCGCGGTGTCTGTGTGCTCGGTGTCTGTGAGCGCGGTGTCTGTGAGCGCGGTGTCTGTGGGCGCGGTGTCTGTGAGCGCGGTGCCTGTGAGCGCGGTGTCTGTGGGCGCGGTGTCAGTGAGCGCGGTGTCTGTGTGCGCGGTGTCTGTGGGCGCGGTGTCTGTGGGCGCGGTGTCTGTGGGCGCGGTGTCAGTGAGCGCGGTGTCTGTGGGCGCGGTGCCTGTGGGCGCGGTGTCTGTGGGCGCGGTGTCTGCGAGCGCGGTGTCTGTGTGCGCGGTGTCTGTGGGCGCGGTGTCTGCGAGCGCGGTGTCTGTGAGCGCGGTGTCTGTGGGCGCGGTGTCTGTGGGCGCGGTGTCTGTGAGCGCGGTGTCTGTGGGCGCGGTGTCTGTGGGCGCGGTGTCTGTGGGCGCGGTGTCTGTGAGCGCGGTGTCTGCGAGCGCGGTGTCTGCGAGCGCGGTGTCTGTGAGCACGGTGTCTGTGAGCGCGGTGTCTGCGAGCGCGGTGTCTGTGAGCGCGGTGTCTGTGAGCGCGGTGTCTGTGGGCGCGGTGTCTGTGAGCGCGGTGCCTGTGAGCGCGATGTCTGTGAGCGCGGTGTCTGTGAGCGCGGTGCCTGTGAGCGCGGTGTCTGTGAGCGCGGTGTCTGTGAGCGCGGTGTCTGTGAGCGCGGTGTCTGCGAGCGCGGTGTCTGCGAGCGCGGTGTCTGTGGGCGCGGTGCCTGTGAGCGCGGTGTCTGTGGGCGCGGTGTCTGTGAGCGCGGTGTCAGTGGGCGCGGTGTCTGTGAGCGCGGTGTCTGTGGGCGCGGTGTCTGTGAGCGCGGTGTCAGTGGGCGCGGTGTCTGTGAGCGCGGTGTCTGTGAGCGCGGTGTCTGTGGGCGCGGTGTCTGTGAGCGCGGTGTCAGTGGGCGCGGTGTCTGTGAGCGCGGTGTCTGTGAGCGCGGTGTCTGTGAGCGCGGTGTCTGCGAGCGCGGTGTCTGCGAGCGCGGTGTCAGTGAGCGCGGTGTCTGTGAGCGCGGTGTCAGTGAGCGCGGTGTCTGTGGGCGCGGTGTCTGTGAGCGCGGTGTCTGTGAGCGCGGTGTCTGTGGGCGCGGTGTCTGTGGGCGCGGTGTCTGGGAGCGCGGTGTCTGTGAGCGCGGTGTCTGTGAGCGCGGTGTCAGTGAGCGCGGTGTCTGCGAGCGCGGTGCCTGCGAGCGCGGTGTCAGTGAGCGCGGTGTCTGTGAGCGCGGTGTCTGTGAGCGCGGTGTCTGTGAGCGCTGTGTCTGTGAGCGCGGTGTCTGTGGGCGCGGTGTCTGTGGGCGCGGTGTCTGTGAGCGCGGTGCCTGTGAGCGCGGTGTCTGTGAGCGCGGTGTCAGTGAGCGCGGTGTCTGTGAGCGCGGTGTCTGTGGGCGCGGTGCCTGTGGGCGCGGTGTCTGTGAGCGCGGTGTCTGTGAGCGCGGTGTCTGTGAGCGCGGTGTCTGTGAGCGCGGTGTCTGTGAGCGCGGTGTCTGTGAGCGCGGTGTCTGTGGGCGCGGTGTCTGTGGGCGCGGTGTCTGTGAGCGCGGTGCCTGTGAGCGCGGTGTCTGTGGGCGCGGTGTCAGTGAGCGCGGTGTCTGTGAGCGCGGTGTCTGTGGGCGCGGTGCCTGTGGGCGCGGTGTCTGTGAGCGCGGTGTCTGTGAGCGCGGTGTCTGTGGGCGCGGTGTCTGTGGGCGCGGTGTCTGTGGGCGCGGTGTCTGTGAGCGCGGTGTCTGTGAGCGCGGTGTCTGTGAGCGCGGTGTCTGTGGGCGCGGTGCCTGTGAGCGCGGTGTCTGTGAGCGCGGTGTCTGTGAGCGCGGTGTCTGCGAGCGCGGTGTCTGCGGGCGCGGTGTCTGTGGGCGCGGTGTCTGTGAGCGCGGTGTCTGTGGGCGCGGTGTCTGTGAGCGCGGTGTCTGCGAGCGCGGTGTCTGCGAGCGCGGTGTCTGCGGGCGCGGTGTCTGTGGGCGCGGTGTCTGTGGGCGCGGTGTCTGTGAGCGCGGTGTCTGTGGGCGCGGTGTCTGTGAGCGATGTCTGCGAGCGCGGTGTCTGTGAGCGCGGTGTCTGTGGGCGCGGTGTCTGTGAGCGCGGTGTCTGTGAGCGCGGTGTCTGTGAGCGCGGTGTCTGTGGGCGCGGTGTCTGTGGGCGCGGTGTCTGTGAGCGCGGTGTCTGTGGGCGCGGTGTCTGTGAGCGATGTCTGCGAGCGCGGTGTCTGTGAGCGCGGTGTCTGTGAGCGCGGTGTCTGTGAGCGCGGTGTCTGTGAGCGCGGTGTCTGTGAGCGCGGTGTCTGTGGGCGCGGTGTCTGTGGGCGCGGTGTCTGTGAGCGCGGTGTCTGTGAGCGCGGTGTCTGTGAGCGCGGTGTCTGTGAGCGCGGTGTCTGTGAGCGCGGTGTCTGTGAGCGCGGTGTCTGTGAGCGCGGTGTCTGTGAGCGCGGTGTCTGTGAGCGCGGTGTCTGTGGGCGCGGTGTCTGTGGGCGCGGTGTCTGTGAGCGCGGTGTCTGTGGGCGCGGTGTCTGTGAGCGATGTCTGTGAGCGCGGTGTCTGTGGGCGCGGTGTCTGTGAGCGATGTCTGCGAGCGCGGTGTCTGTGGGCGCGGTGTCTGTGGGCGCGGTGTCTGTGGGCGCGGTGTCTGTGAGCGCGGTGTCTGTGGGCGCGGTGTCTGTGAGCGCGGTGTCTGTGAGCGCGGTGTCTGTGGGCGCGGTGTCTGTGAGCGCGGTGTCTGTGGGCGCGGTGTCTGTGAGCGATGTCTGCGAGCGCGGTGTCTGTGAGCGCGGTGTCTGTGAGCGCGGTGTCTGTGAGCGCGGTGTCTGTGGGCGCGGTGTCTGTGGGCGCGGTGTCTGTGAGCGCGGTGTCTGTGAGCGCGGTGTCTGTGGGCGCGGTGTCTGTGGGCGCGGTGTCTGTGATCGCGGTGTCTGTGAGCGCGGTGCCTGTGGGCGCGGTGTCTGTGATCGCGGTGTCTGCGAGCGCGGTGTCTGCGGGCGCGGTGTCTGTGAGCGCGGTGTCTGTGGGCGCGGTGTCTGTGGGCGCGGTGTCTGTGATCGCGGTGTCTGCGAGCGCGGTGTCTGCGGGCGCGGTGTCTGTGAGCGCGGTGTCTGTGGGCGCGGTGTCTGTGAGCGCGGTGTCTGTGAGCGCGGTGTCTGTGAGCGCGGTGTCTGCGAGCGCGGTGTCTGCGAGCGCGGTGTCTGTGGGCGCGGTGTCTGTGATCGCGGTGTCTGTGAGCGCGGTGTCTGTGAGCGCGGTGTCTGTGAGCGCGGTGTCTGTGGGCGCGGTGTCTGTGAGCGCGGTGTCTGTGGGCGCGGTGCCTGTGAGCGCGGTGCCTGTGAGCGCGGTGTCTGTGAGCGCGGTGCCTGTGAGCGCGGTGCCTGTGAGCGCGGTGTCTGTGAGCGCGGTGTCTGTGAGCGCGGTGCCTGCGAGCGCGGTGTCTGTGAGCGCGGTGTCTGTGGGCGCGGTGTCTGTGGGCGCGGTGTCTGTGGGCGCGGTGCCTGTGGGCGCGGTGTCTGTGAGCGCGGTGTCTGTGAGCGCGGTGTCTGTGGGCGCGGTGTCTGTGGGCGCGGTGTCTGTGGGCGCGGTGTCTGCGAGCGCGGTGTCTGCGAGCGCGGTGTCTGTGAGCGCGGTGTCTGTGAGCGCGGTGTCTGTGAGCGCGGTGTCTGTGGGCGCGGTGTCTGTGGGCGCGGTGTCTGTGAGCGCGGTGTCTGTGGGCGCGGTGTCTGTGAGCGATGTCTGCGAGCGCGGTGTCTGTGAGCGCGGTGTCTGTGAGCGCGGTGTCTGTGAGCGCGGTGTCTGTGAGCGCGGTGTCTGTGAGCGCGGTGTCTGTGAGCGCGGTGTCTGTGAGCGTGGTGTCTGTGGGCGCGGTGTCTGTGGGCGCGGTGTCTGTGAGCGCGGTGTCTGTGGGCGCGGTGTCTGTGAGCGATGTCTGCGAGCGCGGTGTCTGTGGGCGCGGTGTCTGTGAGCGCGGTGTCTGTGAGCGCGGTGTCTGTGGGCGCGGTGTCTGTGGGCGCGGTGTCTGTGAGCGCGGTGTCTGTGGGCGCGGTGTCTGTGAGCGCGGTGCCTGTGAGCGCGGTGCCTGTGAGCGCGGTGTCTGTGAGCGCGGTGTCTGTGAGCGCGGTGTCTGTGGGCGCGGTGTCTGTGGGCGCGGTGTCTGTGGGCGCGGTGTCTGTGAGCGCGGTGACTGTGAGCGCGGTGTCAGTGAGCGCGGTGTCTGTGAGCGCGGTGACTGTGAGCGCGGTGTCTGTGGGCGCGGTGTCTGTGGGCGCGGTGTCTGTGGGCGCGGTGTCTGTGAGCGCGGTGTCTGTGGGCGCGGTGTCTGTGAGCGCGGTGTCTGCGAGCGCGGTGTCTGTGAGCGCGGTGTCTGTGAGCGCGGTGTCTGTGAGCGCGGTGTCTGTGGGCGCGGTGTCTGTGGGCGCGGTGTCTGTGGGCGCGGTGTCTGTGAGCGCGGTGTCTGTGGGCGCGGTGTCTGTGGGCGCGGTGTCTGTGGGCGCGGTGTCTGTGGGCGCGGTGTCTGTGGGCGCGGTGTCTGTGGGCGCGGTGTCTGTGAGCGCGGTGTCTGTGAGCGCGGTGTCTGTGGGCGCGGTGTCTGTGAGCGCGGTGTCTGTGGGCGCGGTGTCTGTGAGCGCGGTGTCTGTGGGCGCGGTGTCTGTGAGCGCGGTGTCTGTGAGCGCGGTGTCTGTGAGCTCGGTGTCTGTGAGCGCGGTGTCTGTGAGTGCGGTGTCTGTGGGCGCGGTGTCTGTGAGCGCGGTGTCTGTGGGCGCGGTGTCTGTGAGTGCGGTGTCTGTGGGCGCGGTGTCTGTGGGCGCGGTGTCTGTGAGCGCGGTGTCTGCGAGCGCGGTGTCTGTGAGCGCGGTGTCTGTGAGCGCGGTGTCTGTGAGCGCGGTGTCTGTGAGCGCGGTGTCTGTGAGCGCGGTGTCTGTGAGCGCGGTGTCTGTGAGCGCGGTGTCTGTGAGCGATGTCTGTGAGTGCGGTGTCTGTGGGCGCGGTGTCTGTGGGCGCGGTGTCTGTGGGCGCGGTGTCTGTGAGCGCGGTGTCTGTGAGCGCGGTGTCTGTGAGCGCGGTGTCTGTGAGCGCGGTGTCTGCGAGCGCGGTGTCTGTGGGCGCGGTGTCTGTGGGCGCGGTGTCTGTGGGCGCGGTGTCTGTGAGCGCGGTGTCTGCGAGCGCGGTGTCTGTGAGCGATGTCTGCGAGCGCGGTGTCTGTGAGCGCGGTGTCTGTGAGCGCGGTGTCTGTGAGCGCGGTGTCTGTGGGCGCGGTGTCTGTGAGCGCGGTGTCTGCGAGCGCGGTGTCTGTGAGCGCGGTGTCTGTGAGCGCGGTGTCTGTGAGCGCGGTGTCTGTGAGCGCGGTGTCTGTGGGCGCGGTGTCTGCGAGCGCGGTGTCTGTGAGCGCGGTGTCTGTGGGCGCGGTGTCTGTGAGCGCGGTGTCTGTGGGCGCGGTGTCTGTGAGCGCGGTGTCTGTGGGCGCGGTGTCTGTGAGCGCGGTGTCTGTGGGCGCGGTGTCTGTGAGCGCGGTGTCTGTGGGCGCGGTGTCTGTGAGCGCGGTGTCTGTGAGCGCGGTGTCTGTGAGCGCGGTGTCTGTGAGCGCGGTGTCTGTGAGCGCGGTGTCTGTGAGCGCGGTGTCTGTGAGCGCGGTGTCTGTGGGCGCGGTGTCTGTGAGCGCGGTGTCTGTGAGCACGGTGTCTGTGGGCGCGGTGTCTGTGAGCGCGGTGTCTGTGAGCACGGTGTCTGTGAGCGTGGTGTCTGTGAGCGCGGTGTCTGTGGGCGCGGTGTCTGTGAGCGCGGTGTCTGTGGGCGCGGTGTCTGTGGGCGCGGTGTCTGTGGGCGCGGTGTCTGTGAGCGCGGTGCCTGCGAGCGCGGTGACTGTGAGCGCGGTGTCAGTGAGCGCGGTGTCTGTGAGCGCGGTGACTGTGAGCGCGGTGTCTGCGGGCGCGGTGTCTGTGAGCGCGGTGTCTGTGGGCGCGGTGTCTGTGGGCGCGGTGTCTGTGGGCGCGGTGTCTGTGAGCGCGGTGTCTGTGAGCGCGGTGACTGTGAGCGCGGTGTCTGCGGGCGCGGTGTCTGTGAGCGCGGTGTCTGTGGGCGCGGTGTCTGTGGGCGCGGTGTCTGTGGGCGCGGTGTCTGTGAGCGCGGTGTCTGTGAGCGCGGTGTCTGCGAGCGCGGTGTCTGCGAGCGCGGTGTCTGTGAGCGATGTCTGCGAGCGCGGTGTCTGTGGGCGCGGTGTCTGTGGGCGCGGTGTCTGTGGGCGCGGTGTCTGTGAGCGCGGTGTCTGTGAGCGCGGTGTCTGTGGGCGCGGTGTCTGTGGGCGCGGTGTCTGTGAGCGCGGTGTCTGTGGGCGCGGTGTCTGTGGGCGCGGTGTCTGTGGGCGCGGTGTCTGTGAGCGCGGTGTCTGTGGGCGCGGTGTCTGTGAGCGCGGTGTCTGTGGGCGCGGTGTCTGTGAGCGCGGTGTCTGTGGGCGCGGTGTCTGTGAGCGCGGTGTCTGTGGGCGCGGTGTCTGTGAGCGCGGTGTCTGTGAGCGATGTCTGTGAGTGCGGTGTCTGTGGGCGCGGTGTCTGTGAGCGCGGTGTCTGTGAGCGCGGTGTCTGTGAGCGATGTCTGTGAGTGCGGTGTCTGTGGGCGCGGTGTCTGTGAGCGATGTCTGTGGGCGCGGTGTCTGTGGGCGCGGTGTCTGTGAGCGATGTCTGCGAGCGCGGTGTCTGTGAGCGCGGTGTCTGCGAGCGCGGTGTCTGTGGGCGCGGTGTCTGTGAGCGCGGTGTCTGTGAGCGCGGTGTCTGTGAGCGCGGTGTCAGTGAGCGATGTCTGCGAGCGCGGTGTCTGTGGGCGCGGTGTCTGTGGGCGCGGTGTCTGTGAGCGCGGTGTCTGTGAGCGCGGTGTCTGTGAGCGCGGTGTCTGTGAGCGCGGTGTCTGTGAGCGCGGTGTCTGTGAGCGCGGTGTCAGTGAGCGCGGTGTCTGTGAGCGCGGTGTCTGTGGGCGCGGTGTCTGTGAGCGCGGTGTCAGTGAGCGCGGTGTCTGTGAGCGCGGTGTCAGTGAGCGCGGTGTCTGTGAGCGCGGTGTCTGTGGGCGCGGTGTCTGTGGGCGCGGTGTCTGTGAGCGCGGTGTCTGTGGGCGCGGTGTCTGCGAGCGCGGTGTCTGTGAGCGCGGTGTCTGTGAGCGCGGTGTCTGTGGGCGCGGTGTCTGTGAGCGCGGTGTCTGTGAGCGCGGTGTCTGTGGGCGCGGTGTCTGTGGGCGCGGTGTCTGTGAGCGCGGTGCCAGTGAGCGCGGTGTCTGCGAGCGCGGTGTCTGTGAGCGCGGTGTCTGTGAGCGCGGTGTCTGTGAGCGCGGTGTCTGTGAGCGCGGTGTCTGTGAGCGCGGTGTCTGTGGGCGCGGTGTCTGTGAGCGCGGTGCCAGTGAGCGCGGTGTCTGCGAGCGCGGTGTCTGTGAGCGCGGTGTCTGTGAGCGCGGTGTCTGTGAGCGCGGTGTCTGTGGGCGCGGTGTCTGTGAGCGCGGTGTCTGTGAGCGCGGTGTCTGTGAGCGCGGTGTCTGTGGGCGCGGTGTCTGTGGGCGCGGTGTCTGTGAGCGCGGTGTCTGTGAGCGCGGTGTCTGTGAGCGCGGTGTCTGTGGGCGCGGTGTCTGTGGGCGCGGTGTCTGTGAGCGATGTCTGCGAGCGCGGTGTCTGTGAGCGCGGTGTCTGTGGGCGCGGTGTCTGTGAGCGCGGTGTCTGTGAGCGCGGTGTCTGTGAGCGCGGTGTCTGTGGGCGCGGTGTCTGTGAGCGCGGTGTCTGTGAGCGCGGTGTCTGTGAGCGCGGTGTCTGTGGGCGCGGTGTCTGCGAGCGCGGTGTCTGTGAGCGCGGTGTCTGTGAGCGCGGTGTCTGTGAGCGCGGTGTCTGTGGGCGCGGTGTCTGTGGGCGCGGTGTCTGTGAGCGATGTCTGCGAGCGCGGTGTCTGTGAGCGCGGTGTCTGTGGGCGCGGTGTCTGTGAGCGATGTCTGCGAGCGTGGTGTCAGTGAGCGCGGTGTCAGTGAGCGCGGTGTCTGTGAGCGCGGTGCCTGTGGGCGCGGTGTCTGTGAGCGCGGTGTCTGCGAGCGCGGTGTCTGCGAGCGCGGTGTCTGTGAGCGCGGTGTCTGTGAGCGCGGTGTCTGTGGGCGCGGTGTCTGTGAGCGCGGTGTCTGTGGGCGCGGTGTCTGTGGGCGCGGTGTCTGTGAGCGATGTCTGCGAGCGTGGTGTCAGTGAGCGCGGTGTCTGTGAGCGTGGTGTCTGTGGGCGCGGTGTCTGTGGGCGCGGTGTCTGTGGGCGCGGTGTCTGTGAGCGATGTCTGCGAGCGCGGTGTCTGTGAGCGCGGTGTCTGTGAGCGCGGTGTCAGTGAGCGCGGTGTCTGTGAGCGCGGTGTCTGTGAGCGCGGTGTCTGTGAGCGCGGTGTCTGTGAGCGCGGTGTCTGTGAGCGCGGTGTCTGTGGGCGCGGTGTCTGTGAGCGCGGTGTCTGTGAGCGCGGTGTCTGTGAGCGCGGTGTCTGTGAGCGCGGTGTCTGTGAGCGCGGTGTCTGTGGGCGCGGTGTCTGTGGGCGCGGTGTCTGTGAGCGCGGTGTCTGTGGGCGCGGTGTCTGTGGGCGCGGTGTCTGTGGGCGCGGTGTCTGTGAGCGCGGTGTCTGTGAGCGCGGTGTCTGTGAGCGCGGTGTCTGTGGGCGCGGTGTCTGTGAGCGCGGTGTCTGTGAGCGCGGTGTCTGTGGGCGCGGTGTCTGTGGGCGCGGTGTCTGTGGGCGCGGTGTCTGTGGGCGCGGTGTCAGTGGGCGCGGTGTCTGTGAGCGCGGTGTCTGTGAGCGCGGTGTCTGCGAGCGCGGTGTCTGTGAGCGCGGTGTCTGTGAGCACGGTGTCTGTGAGCGCGGTGTCTGTGAGCGCGGTGTCTGTGAGCGCGGTGCCTGTGAGCGCGGTGTCTGTGAGCGCGGTGCCTGTGAGCGCGGTGTCTGCGAGCGCGGTGTCTGCGAGCGCGGTGCCTGTGAGCGCGGTGTCAGTGAGCGCGGTGTCAGTGAGCGCGGTGTCTGCGAGCGCGGTGCCTGCGAGCGCGGTGCCTGCGAGCGCGGTGCCTGTGATCGCGGTGCCTGTGAGCGCGGTGTCTGTGAGCGCGGTGCCTGTGAGCGCGGTGTCAGTGAGCGCGGTGTCAGTGAGCGCGGTGTCTGTGAGCGCGATGTCTGTGAGCGCGGTGTCTGCGAGCGCGGTGTCTGCGAGCGCGGTGTCTGTGAGCGCGGTGTCTGTGAGCGCGGTGTCTGTGAGCGCGGTGTCTGTGATCGCGGTGCCTGTGAGCGCGGTGTCTGTGAGCGCGGTGTCTGTGAGCGCGGTGCCTGTGAGCGTGGTGCCTGTGGGCGCGGTTTCTGTGGGCGCGGTGTCTGTGAGCGCGGTGCCTGTGGGTGCGGTGTCTGTGAGCGCGGTGTCTGTGAGCGCGGTGCCTGTGGGCGCGGTGTCTGTGAGCGCGGTGTCTGTGAGCGCGGTGTCAGTGAGCGCGGTGTCTGTGAGCGCGGTGCCTGTGGGCGCGGTGTCTGTGAGCGCGGTGTCTGTGAGCGCGGTGCCTGTGGGCGCGGTGTCTGTGAGCGCGGTGTCTGTGGGCGCGGTGTCTGTGGGCGCGGTGTCAGTGAGTGCGGTGTCTGTGAGCGCGGTGTCTGTGGGCGCGGTGTCTGTGAGCGCGGTGTCTGTGAGCGCGGTGTCAGTGGGCGCGGTGTCTGTGAGCGCGGTGTCTGTGAGCGCGGTGTCTGTGAGCGCGGTGTCTGTGAGCGCGGTGCCTGTGAGCGCCGTGTCTGTGAGCGCGGTGTCTGTGAGCGCGGTGTCTGTGAGCGCGGTGTCTGTGAGCGCGGTGTCTGTGAGCGCGGTGTCTGCGAGCGCGGTGTCTGTGGGCGCGGTGTCTGTGAGCGCGGTGTCTGTGAGCGCGGTGTCTGTGAGCGCGGTGTCTGTGGGCGCGGTGTCTGTGGGCGCGGTGTCTGTGAGCGCGGTGTCTGTGGGCGCGGTGTCTGTGAGCGCGGTGTCTGTGAGCGCGGTGTCTGTGAGCGCGGTGTCTGTGGGCGCGGTGTCTGTGAGCGCGGTGTCTGTGAGCGCGGTGTCTGTGAGCGCGGTGTCTGTGAGCGCGGTGTCTGTGGGCGCGGTGTCAGTGAGCGCGGTGTCTGTGAGCGCGGTGCCTGTGAGCGCGGTGTCTGTGAGCGCGGTGTCTGTGGGCGCGGTGTCTGTGGGCGCGGTGTCTGTGGGCGCGGTGTCTGTGGGCGCGGTGTCTGTGGGCGCGGTGTCTGTGGCCGCGGTGTCTGTGAGCGCGGTGCCTGTGAGCGCGGTGTCTGTGGGCGCGGTGTCTGTGAGCGCGGTGTCTGTGAGCACGGTGTCTGTGAGCGCGGTGTCTGCGAGCGCGGTGTCTGTGAGCGCGGTGTCTGTGGGCGCGGTGTCAGTGGGCGCGGTGTCTGTGAGCGCGGTGTCTGTGAGCGCGGTGTCTGTGAGCGCGGTGTCTGTGAGCGCGGTGTCTGCGAGCGCGGTGTCTGCGAGCGCGGTGTCTGTGGGCGCGGTGTCAGTGAGCGCGGTGTCTGTGGGCGCGGTGTCTGTGAGCGCGGTGTCAGTGAGCGCGGTGTCTGTGGGCGCGGTGTCTGTGGGCGCGGTGTCTGTGAGCGCGGTGTCTGTGAGCGCGGTGCCTTTGGGCGCGGTGTCTGTGGGCGCGGTGTCTGTGAGCGCGGTGTCTGCGAGCGCGGTGCCTGTGAGCGCGGTGTCAGTGAGCGCGGTGTCTGTGAGCGCGGTGTCTGTGAGCGCGGTGTCTGTGAGCGCTGTGTCTGTGAGCGCGGTGTCTGTGGGCGCGGTGTCTGTGGGCGCGGTGTCTGTGAGCGCGGTGCCTGTGAGCGCGGTGTCTGTGAGCGCGGTGTCTGTGGGCGCGGTGCCTGTGGGCGCGGTGTCTGTGAGCGCGGTGTCTGTGGGCGCGGTGTCTGCGAGCGCGGTGCCTGTGAGCGCGGTGTCTGTGGGCGCGGTGTCTGTGAGCGCGGTGTCTGTGGGCGCGGTGTCTGTGAGCGCGGTGCCTGTGAGCGCGGTGTCTGTGAGCGCGGTGTCTGTGGGCGCGGTGCCTGTGGGCGCGGTGTCTGCGAGCGCGGTGTCTGTGGGCGCGGTGTCTGCGAGCGCGGTGTCTGCGAGCGCGGTGTCTGTGAGCGCGGTGTCTGTGAGCGCGGTGTCTGTGAGCGCGGTGTCTGTGGGCGCGGTGTCTGTGGGCGCGGTGTCTGTGAGCGCGGTGTCTGTGGGCGCGGTGTCTGTGAGCGATGTCTGCGAGCGCGGTGTCTGTGAGCGCGGTGTCTGTGAGCGCGGTGTCTGTGGGCGCGGTGTCTGTGGGCGCGGTGTCTGTGGGCGCGGTGTCTGTGAGCGCGGTGTCTGTGAGCGCGGTGTCTGTGGGCGCGGTGTCTGTGGGCGCGGTGTCTGTGAGCGCGGTGTCTGTGAGCGCGGTGTCTGTGGGCGCGGTGTCTGTGGGCGCGGTGCCTGTGGGCGCGGTGTCTGTGGGCGCGGTGTCTGTGGGCGCGGTGTCTGTGAGCGCGGTGTCTGTGGGCGCGGTGTCTGTGAGCGCGGTGCCTGTGAGCGCGGTGTCTGTGGCCGCGGTGTCTGTGAGCGCGGTGTCTGTGAGCGCGGTGTCTGTGAGCGCGGTGTCTGTGGGCGCGGTGCCTGTGAGCGCGGTGCCTGTGAGCGCGGTGTCTGTGAGCGCGGTGTCTGTGAGCGCGGTGTCTGTGGGCGCGGTGTCTGTGGGCGCGGTGTCTGTGGGCGCGGTGTCTGTGGGCGCGGTGTCTGTGAGCGCGGTGTCTGTGAGCGCGGTGTCTGTGGGCGCGGTGTCTGTGGGCGCGGTGTCTGTGGGCGCGGTGTCTGTGGGCGCGGTGTCTGTGGGCGCGGTGTCTGTGGGCGCGGTGTCTGTGGGCGCGGTGTCTGTGAGCGCGGTGTCTGTGAGCGCGGTGTCTGTGAGCGATGTCTGTGAGTGCGGTGTCTGTGAGCGCGGTGTCTGTGGGCGCGGTGTCTGTGAGCGCGGTGTCTGTGGGCGCGGTGTCTGTGAGCGCGGTGTCTGTGAGCGATGTCTGTGAGTGCGGTGTCTGTGGGCGCGGTGTCTGTGAGCGCGGTGTCTGTGAGCGATGTCTGTGAGTGCGGTGTCTGTGGGCGCGGTGTCTGTGGGCGCGGTGTCTGTGAGCGATGTCTGTGAGTGCGGTGTCTGTGGGCGCGGTGTCTGTGGGCGCGGTGTCTGTGAGCGCGGTGTCTGTGAGCGCGGTGTCTGTGAGCGCGGTGTCTGTGAGCGATGTCTGTGAGTGCGGTGTCTGTGGGCGCGGTGTCTGTGGGCGCGGTGTCTGTGAGCGATGTCTGTGAGTGCGGTGTCTGTGAGCGATGTCTGTGAGTGCGGTGTCTGTGGGCGCGGTGTCTGTGAGCGATGTCTGTGAGTGCGGTGTCTGTGAGCGCGGTGTCTGTGGGCGCGGTGTCTGTGAGCGATGTCTGCGAGCGCGGTGTCTGTGAGCGATGTCTGTGAGTGCGGTGTCTGTGAGCGATGTCTGTGGGCGCGGTGTCTGTGAGCGATGTCTGTGAGTGCGGTGTCTGTGGGCGCGGTGTCTGTGAGCGATGTCTGTGAGTGCGGTGTCTGTGAGCGCGGTGTCTGTGGGCGCGGTGTCTGTGAGCGATGTCTGCGAGCGCGGTGTCTGTGAGCGCGGTGTCTGCGAGCGCGGTGTCTGTGAGCGATGTCTGTGAGTGCGGTGTCTGTGAGCGCGGTGTCTGTGGGCGCGGTGTCTGTGGGCGCGGTGTCTGTGAGCGATGTCTGTGAGTGCGGTGTCTGTGGGCGCGGTGTCTGTGAGCGCGGTGTCTGTGAGCGCGGTGTCTGTGGGCGCGGTGTCTGTGAGCGATGTCTGCGAGCGCGGTGTCTGTGAGCGCGGTGTCTGTGGGCGCGGTGTCTGTGAGCGCGGTGTCTGTGAGCGATGTCTGCGAGCGCGGTGTCTGTGAGCGCGGTGTCTGTGGGCGCGGTGTCTGTGAGCGATGTCTGCGAGCGCGGTGTCTGTGAGCGCGGTGTCTGTGAGCGCGGTGTCTGTGGGCGCGGTGTCTGTGAGCGCGGTGTCTGTGAGCGCGGTGTCTGTGAGCGCGGTGTCTGTGAGCGCGGTGTCTGTGAGCGCGGTGTCTGTGAGCGCGGTGTCTGTGAGCGCGGTGTCTGTGGGCGCGGTGTCTGTGGGCGCGGTGTCTGTGAGCGCGGTGTCTGTGAGCGCGGTGTCTGTGAGCGCGGTGTCTGTGAGCGCGGTGTCTGTGAGCGCGGTGTCAGTGAGCGCGGTGTCTGTGAGCGCGGTGACTGTGAGCGCGGTGTCTGTGAGCGCGGTGTCTGTGAGCGCGGTGTCTGTGAGCGCGGTGTCTGTGAGCGCGGTGTCTGTGAGCTCGGTGTCTGTGGGCGCGGTGTCTGTGAGCGCGGTGTCTGTGGGCGCGGTGTCTGTGGGCGCGGTGTCTGTGAGCGCGGTGCCTGTGAGCGCGGTGTCTGTGAGCGCGGTGTCTGTGAGCGCGGTGTCTGTGGGCGCGGTGTCTGTGGGCGCGGTGTCTGTGAGCGCGGTGTCTGTGAGCGCGGTGTCTGTGGGCGCGGTGTCTGTGGGCGCGGTGTCTGTGAGCGCGGTGTCTGTGGGCGCGGTGTCTGTGAGCGATGTCTGCGAGCGCGGTGTCTGTGAGCGCGGTGTCTGTGGGCGCGGTGTCTGTGAGCGATGTCTGCGAGCGTGGTGTCAGTGAGCGCGGTGTCTGTGAGCGTGGTGTCTGTGGGCGCGGTGTCTGTGGGCGCGGTGTCTGTGGGCGCGGTGTCTGTGAGCGATGTCTGCGAGCGCGGTGTCTGTGAGCGCGGTGTCTGTGAGCGCGGTGTCAGTGAGCGCGGTGTCTGTGAGCGCGGTGTCTGTGAGCGCGGTGTCTGTGAGCGCGGTGTCTGTGGGCGCGGTGTCTGTGGGCGCGGTGTCTGTGGGCGCGGTGTCAGTGGGCGCGGTGTCTGTGAGCGCGGTGTCTGTGAGCGCGGTGTCTGCGAGCGCGGTGTCTGTGAGCGCGGTGTCTGTGAGCACGGTGTCTGTGAGCGCGGTGTCTGTGAGCGCGGTGTCTGTGAGCGCGGTGCCTGTGAGCGCAGTGTCTGTGAGCGCGGTGCCTGTGAGCGCGGTGTCTGCGAGCGCGGTGTCTGCGAGCGCGGTGCCTGTGAGCGCGGTGTCAGTGAGCGCGGTGTCAGTGAGCGCGGTGTCTGCGAGCGCGGTGCCTGCGAGCGCGGTGCCTGCGAGCGCGGTGCCTGTGATCGCGGTGCCTGTGAGCGCGGTGTCTGTGAGCGCGGTGCCTGTGAGCGCGGTGTCAGTGAGCGCGGTGTCAGTGAGCGCGGTGTCTGTGAGCGCGATGTCTGTGAGCGCGGTGTCTGCGAGCGCGGTGTCTGCGAGCGCGGTGTCTGTGAGCGCGGTGTCTGTGAGCGCGGTGTCTGTGAGCGCGGTGTCTGTGATCGCGGTGCCTGTGAGCGCGGTGTCTGTGAGCGCGGTGTCTGTGAGCGCGGTGCCTGTGAGCGTGGTGCCTGTGGGCGCGGTTTCTGTGGGCGCGGTGTCTGTGAGCGCGGTGCCTGTGGGCGCGGTGTCTGTGAGCGCGGTGTCTGTGAGCGCGGTGTCTGTGAGCGCGGTGCCTGTGGGCGCGGTGTCTGTGAGCGCGGTGTCTGTGAGCGCGGTGTCTGTGAGCGCGGTGCCTGCGAGCGCGGTGCCTGCGAGCGCGGTGTCTGTGAACGCGGTGTCTGTGAGCGCGGTGTCTGCGAGCGCGGTGTCTGCGGGCGCGGTGTCTGTGAGCGCGGTGCCTGTGAGCGCGGTGCCTGCGAGCGCGGTGTCTGTGAACGCGGTGTCTGTGAGCGCGGTGTCTGCGAGCGCGGTGTCTGCGAGCGCGGTGTCTGTGAGCACGGTGTCTGTGAGCGCGGTGTCTGTGAGCGCGGTGCCTGTGGGCGCGGTGTCTGTGAGCGCGGTGTCTGTGAGTGCGGTGTCTGTGAGCGCGGTGTCTGTGGGCGCGGTGTCTGTGAGCGCGGTGTCTGTGGGCGCGGTGTCTGTGAGCGCGGTGTCTGTGAGCGCGGTGCCTGTGAGCGCAGTGTCTGTGAGCGCGGTGTCTGTGGGCGCGGTGTCTGTGGGCGCGGTGTCTGTGAGCGCGGTGTCTGTGAGCGCGGTGTCTGTGAGCGCGGTGTCTGTGAGCGCGGTGTCTGTGAGCGCGGTGTCTGTGAGCGCGGTGCCTGTGAGCGCGGTGTCTGCGAGCGCGGTGTCTGTGAGCGCGGTGTCTGTGAGCGCGGTGTCTGTGGGCGCGGTGTCTGTGAGCGCGGTGCCTGCGGGCGCGGTGCCTGTGAGCGCGGTGTCTGTGAGCGCGGTGTCTGTGGGCGCGGTGCCTGTGAGCGCGGTGTCTGTGAGCGCGGTGTCTGGGAGCGCGGTGTCTGCGAGCGCGGTGCCTGTGAGCGCGGTGTCTGTGAGCGCGGTGTCTGTGAGCGCGGTGTCTGTGAGCGCGGTGTCTGCGAGCGCGGTGCCTGTGAGCGCGGTGTCTGGGAGCGCGGTGTCTGTGAGCGCGGTGTCTGGGAGCGCGGTGTCTGCGAGCGCGGTGTCTGGGAGCGCGGTGTCTGTGAGCGCGGTGTCTGGGAGCGCGGTGTCTGTGAGCGCGGTGTCTGGGAGCGCGGTGTCTGTGAGCGCGGTGTCTGGGAGCGCGGTGTCTGCGAGCGCGGTGCCTGTGAGCGCGGTGTCTGGGAGCGCGGTGTCTGTGAGCGCGGTGTCTGGGAGCGCGGTGTCTGCGAGCGCGGTGCCTGTGAGCGCGGTGTCTGGGAGCGCGGTGTCTGTGAGCGCGGTGTCTGTGAGCGCGGTGTCTGTGAGCGCGGTGTCTGTGGGCGCGGTGTCTGTGAGCGCGGTGTCTGTGAGCGCGGTGTCTGTGAGCGCGGTGTCTGTGAGCGCGGTGTCTGTGAGCGCGGTGTCTGTGGGCGCGGTGTCTGTGAGCGCGGTGTCTGTGAGCGCGGTGTCTGTGAGCGCGGTGTCTGTGAGCGCGGTGTCTGTGAGCGCGGTGTCTGTGAGCGCGGTGTCTGTGAGCGCGGTGTCTGTGAGCGCGGTGTCTGTGAGCGCGGTGTCTGTGGGCGCGGTGTCTGCGAGCGCGGTGTCTGTGAGCGCGGTGTCTGTGGGCGCGGTGTCTGTGAGCGCGGTGTCTGTGAGCGCGGTGTCTGTGAGCGCGGTGTCTGGGAGCGCGGTGTCTGCGAGCGCGGTGTCTGGGAGCGCGGTGTCTGTGAGCGCGGTGTCTGGGAGCGCGGTGTCTGTGAGCGCGGTGTCTGGGAGCGCGGTGTCTGCGAGCGCGGTGTCTGCGAGCGCGGTGTCTGGGAGCGCGGTGTCTGTGAGCGCGGTGTCTGGGAGCGCGGTGTCTGTGAGCGCGGTGTCTGGGAGCGCGGTGTCTGCGAGCGCGGTGTCTGGGAGCGCGGTGTCTGTGAGCGCGGTGTCTGGGAGCGCGGTGTCTGTGAGCGCGGTGTCTGGGAGCGCGGTGTCTGTGAGCGCGGTGTCTGGGAGCGCGGTGTCTGCGAGCGCGGTGTCTGGGAGCGCGGTGTCTGTGAGCGCGGTGTCTGGGAGCGCGGTGTCTGCGAGCGCGGTGCCTGTGAGCGCGGTGTCTGGGAGCGCGGTGTCTGTGAGCGCGGTGTCTGTGAGCGCGGTGTCTGTGAGCGCGGTGTCTGTGGGCGCGGTGTCTGTGAGCGCGGTGTCTGTGAGCGCGGTGTCTGTGAGCGCGGTGTCTGTGAGCGCGGTGTCTGTGAGCGCGGTGTCTGTGGGCGCGGTGTCTGTGAGCGCGGTGTCTGTGAGCGCGGTGTCTGTGAGCGCGGTGTCTGTGAGCGCGGTGTCTGTGAGCGCGGTGTCTGTGAGCGCGGTGTCTGTGAGCGCGGTGTCTGTGAGCGCGGTGTCTGTGAGCGCGGTGTCTGTGAGCGCGGTGTCTGTGAGCGCGGTGTCTGTGAGCGCGGTGTCTGTGGGCGCGGTGTCTGTGAGCGCGGTGTCTGTGGGCGCGGTGTCTGTGAGCGCGGTGTCTGTGGGCGCGGTGTCTGTGGGCGCGGTGTCTGTGAGCGCGGTGTCTGTGAGCGCGGTGTCTGTGGGCGCGGTGTCTGTGGGCGCGGTGTCTGTGAGCGCGGTGCCTGTGAGCGCGGTGTCAGTGGGCGCGGTGTCTGTGGGCGCGGTGTCTGTGAGCGCGGTGTCTGTGGGCGCGGTGTCAGTGAGCGCGGTGTCTGTGAGCGCGGTGTCTGTGAGCGCGGTGTCTGTGAGCGCGGTGTCTGTGGGCGCGGTGTCTGTGAGCGCGGTGTCTGTGGGCGCGGTGTCAGTGGGCGCGGTGTCTGTGAGCGCGGTGTCTGTGAGCGCGGTGTCTGTGGGCGCGGTGTCTGTGGGCGCGGTGTCTGTGAGCGCGGTGCCTGTGAGCGCGGTGTCAGTGGGCGCGGTGTCTGTGAGCGCGGTGTCTGTGAGCGCGGTGTCTGTGAGCGCGGTGTCTGTGAGCGCGGTGTCTGTGAGCGCGGTGTCTGTGAGCGCGGTGTCTGTGAGCGCGGTGTCTGTGGGCGCGGTGTCAGTGAGCGCGGTGTCTGTGAGCGCGGTGTCTGTGAGCGCGGTGTCTGTGAGCTCGGTGTCTGTGAGCTCGGTGTCTGTGGGCGCGGTGTCTGTGGGCGCGGTGTCTGTGAGCGCGGTGTCTGTGAGCGCGGTGTCTGTGAGCTCGGTGTCTGTGGGCGCGGTGTCTGTGGGCGCGGTGTCTGTGAGCGCGGTGTCTGTGGGCGCGGTGTCTGTGAGCGCGGTGTCTGTGGGCGCGGTGTCAGTGGGCGCGGTGTCTGTGAGCGCGGTGTCTGTGAGCGCGGTGTCTGTGGGCGCGGTGTCTGTGGGCGCGGTGTCTGTGAGCGCGGTGCCTGTGAGCGCGGTGTCAGTGGGCGCGGTGTCTGTGAGCGCGGTGTCTGTGAGCGCGGTGTCTGTGAGCGCGGTGTCTGTGAGCGCGGTGTCTGTGAGCGCGGTGTCTGTGAGCGCGGTGTCTGTGAGCGCGGTGTCTGTGAGCGCGGTGTCTGTGAGCGCGGTGTCTGTGAGCGCGGTGTCTGCGAGCGCGGTGTCTGTGAGTGCGGTGTCTGTGGGCGCGGTGTCTGTGAGCGCGGTGTCTGTGAGCGCGGTGTCTGTGAGCGCGGTGTCTGTGAGCGCGGTGTCTGTGAGCGCGGTGTCTGTGAGCGTGGTGTCTGTGAGCGCGGTGTCAGTGAGCGCGGTGTCTGTGAGCGTGGTGTCTGTGAGCGCGGTGTCTGTGAGCGCGGTGTCTGTGAGCGCGGTGTCTGTGAGCGTGGTGTCTGTGAGCGCGGTGTCTGTGAGCGTGGTGTCTGTGAGCGCGGTGTCAGTGAGCGCGGTGTCTGTGGGCGCGGTGTCTGTGAGCGTGGTGTCTGTGAGCGCGGTGTCAGTGAGCGCGGTGTCTGTGAGCGCGGTGTCTGTGAGCGCGGTGTCAGTGAGCGCGGTGTCAGTGAGCGCGGTGTCAGTGAGCGCGGTGTCTGTGGGCGCGGTGTCTGTGAGCGCGGTGTCTGTGGGCGCGGTGTCTGTGAGCGCGGTGTCTGTGAGCGCGGTGTCTGTGAGCGCGGTGTCTGTGAGCGCGGTGTCTGTGAGCGCGGCGTCTGTGAGCGCGGTGTCTGTGAGCGCGGTGTCAGTGAGCGCGGTGTCTGTGAGCGCGGTGTCTGTGAGCGTGGTGTCTGTGAGCGCGGTGTCTGTGAGCGCGGTGTCTGTGAGCGCGGTGTCTGCGAGCGCGGTGTCTGCGAGCGCGGTGTCTGCGAGCGCGGTGTCTGTGAGCGCGGTGTCTGTGAGCGCGGTGTCTGCGAGCGCGGTGTCTGTGAGCGCGGTGTCTGTGAGCGCGGTGTCTGTGGGCGCGGTGTCTGTGAGCGCGGTGTCTGTGAGCGCGGTGTCTGTGGGCGCGGTGTCTGTGGGCGCGGTGTCTGTGAGCGCGGTGTCTGTGAGCGCGGTGTCTGCGAGCGCGGTGTCTGCGAGCGCGGTGTCTGCGAGCGCGGTGTCTGCGAGCGCGGTGCCTGTGAGCGCGGTGTCTGTGAGCGCGGTGTCTGTGAGCGCGGTGTCTGTGAGCGCGGTGTCTGTGGGCGCGGTGTCTGTGAGCGCGGTGTCTGTGAGCGCGGTGTCTGTGGGCGCGGTGTCTGTGAGCGCGGTGTCTGTGGGCGCGGTGTCTGTGAGCGCGGTGTCTGTGGGCGCGGTGTCTGTGGGCGCGGTGTCTGTGAGCGCGGTGTCTGTGGGCGCGGTGTCTGTGAGCGCGGTGTCTGTGGGCGCGGTGTCTGTGAGCGCGGTGTCTGTGAGCGCGGTGTCTGCGAGCGCGGTGTCTGTGAGCGCGGTGTCTGTGAGCGCGGTGTCTGTGGGCGCGGTGTCTGCGAGCGCGGTGTCTGCGAGCGCGGTGTCTGCGAGCGCGGTGTCTGTGAGCGCGGTGTCTGTGGGCGCGGTGTCTGTGAGCGCGGTGTCTGTGAGCGCGGTGTCTGTGAGCGCGGTGTCTGTGAGCGCGGTGTCTGCGAGCGCGGTGTCTGCGAGCGCGGTGTCTGCGAGCGCGGTGTCTGTGAGCGCGGTGTCTGTGGGCGCGGTGTCTGTGAGCGCGGTGTCTGTGAGCGCGGTGTCTGTGAGCGCGGTGTCTGTGAGCGCGGTGTCTGTGAGCGCGGTGTCTGTGGGCGCGGTGTCTGTGGGCGCGGTGTCTGTGAGCGCGGTGCCTGTGAGCGCGGTGTCAGTGGGCGCGGTGTCAGTGAGCGCGGTGTCTGTGAGCGCGGTGTCTGTGAGCGCGGTGTCTGTGAGCGCGGTGTCTGTGGGCGCGGTGTCTGTGAGCGCGGTGTCTGTGGGCGCGGTGTCTGTGGGCGCGGTGTCAGTGGGCGCGGTGTCTGTGGGCGCGGTGTCTGTGAGCGCGGTGTCTGTGAGCGCGGTGTCTGTGAGCGCGGTGTCTGTGAGCGCGGTGTCTGTGGGCGCGGTGTCTGTGGGCGCGGTGTCTGTGAGCGCGGTGTCTGTGAGCGCGGTGTCTGTGAGCGCGGTGTCTGTGAGCGCGGTGTCTGTGGGCGCGGTGTCTGTGAGCGCGGTGTCTGTGAGCGCGGTGTCTGTGGGCGCGGTGTCTGTGAGCGCGGTGTCTGTGGGCGCGGTGTCTGTGAGCGCGGTGTCTGTGAGCGCGGTGTCTGTGAGCGCGGTGTCTGTGAGCGCGGTGTCTGTGAGCGCGGTGTCTGTGGGCGCGGTGTCTGTGAGCGCGGTGTCTGTGAGCGCGGTGTCTGTGAGCGCGGTGTCTGTGAGCGCGGTGTCTGTGGGCGCGGTGTCTGTGAGCGCGGTGTCTGTGGGCGCGGTGTCTGTGAGCGCGGTGCCTGTGAGCGCGGTGTCTGTGAGCGCGGTGTCTGTGGGCGCGGTGTCAGTGAGCGCGGTGTCTGTGTGCGCGGTGTCTGTGAGCGCGGTGTCTGTGAGCGCGGTGTCAGTGAGCGCGGTGTCTGTGGGCGCGGTGTCAGTGAGCGCGGTGCCTGTGAGCGCGGTGTCTGTGGGCGCGGTGTCTGTGAGCGCGGTGTCTGTGTGCTCGGTGTCTGTGAGCGCGGTGTCTGTGAGCGCGGTGTCTGTGGGCGCGGTGTCTGTGAGCGCGGTGCCTGTGAGCGCGGTGTCTGTGGGCGCGGTGTCAGTGAGCGCGGTGTCTGTGTGCGCGGTGTCTGTGGGCGCGGTGTCTGTGGGCGCGGTGTCTGTGGGCGCGGTGTCAGTGAGCGCGGTGTCTGTGGGCGCGGTGCCTGTGGGCGCGGTGTCTGTGGGCGCGGTGTCTGCGAGCGCGGTGTCTGTGTGCGCGGTGTCTGTGGGCGCGGTGTCTGCGAGCGCGGTGTCTGTGAGCGCGGTGTCTGTGGGCGCGGTGTCTGTGGGCGCGGTGTCTGTGAGCGCGGTGTCTGTGGGCGCGGTGTCTGTGGGCGCGGTGTCTGTGGGCGCGGTGTCTGTGAGCGCGGTGTCTGCGAGCGCGGTGTCTGCGAGCGCGGTGTCTGTGAGCACGGTGTCTGTGAGCGCGGTGTCTGTGAGCGCGGTGTCTGTGAGCGCGGTGTCTGTGGGCGCGGTGTCTGTGAGCGCGGTGCCTGTGAGCGCGGTGTCTGTGGGCGCGGTGTCTGTGAGCGCGGTGTCTGTGAGCGCGGTGTCTGTGGGCGCGGTGTCTGTGAGCGCGGTGCCTGTGAGCGCGATGTCTGTGAGCGCGGTGTCTGTGAGCGCGGTGCCTGTGAGCGCGGTGTCTGTGAGCGCGGTGTCTGTGAGCGCGGTGTCTGTGAGCGCGGTGTCTGCGAGCGCGGTGTCTGCGAGCGCGGTGTCTGTGAGCGCGGTGTCTGTGAGCGCGGTGTCTGTGGGCGCGGTGTCTGTGAGCGCGGTGTCAGTGGGCGCGGTGTCTGTGAGCGCGGTGTCTGTGAGCGCGGTGTCTGTGAGCGCGGTGTCTGCGAGCGCGGTGTCTGCGAGCGCGGTGTCAGTGAGCGCGGTGTCTGTGAGCGCGGTGTCAGTGAGCGCGGTGTCTGTGGGCGCGGTGTCTGTGAGCGCGGTGTCTGTGAGCGCGGTGTCTGTGGGCGCGGTGTCTGTGGGCGCGGTGTCTGGGAGCGCGGTGTCTGTGAGCGCGGTGTCTGTGAGCGCGGTGTCAGTGAGCGCGGTGTCTGCGAGCGCGGTGCCTGCGAGCGCGGTGTCAGTGAGCGCGGTGTCTGTGAGCGCGGTGTCTGTGAGCGCGGTGTCTGTGAGCGCTGTGTCTGTGAGCGCGGTGTCTGTGGGCGCGGTGTCTGTGGGCGCGGTGTCTGTGAGCGCGGTGCCTGTGAGCGCGGTGTCTGTGAGCGCGGTGTCAGTGAGCGCGGTGTCTGTGAGCGCGGTGTCTGTGGGCGCGGTGCCTGTGGGCGCGGTGTCTGTGAGCGCGGTGTCTGTGAGCGCGGTGTCTGTGAGCGCGGTGTCTGTGAGCGCGGTGTCTGTGAGCGCGGTGTCTGTGAGCGCGGTGTCTGTGGGCGCGGTGTCTGTGGGCGCGGTGTCTGTGGGCGCGGTGTCTGTGAGCGCGGTGCCTGTGAGCGCGGTGTCTGTGAGCGCGGTGTCTGCGAGCGCGGTGTCTGCGGGCGCGGTGTCTGTGTGCGCGGTGTCTGTGGGCGCGGTGTCTGTGGGCGCGGTGTCTGCGAGCGCGGTGTCTGTGAGCGCGGTGTCTGTGAGCGCGGTGTCTGTGGGCGCGGTGTCTGTGAGCGCGGTGCCTGTGAGCGCGGTGTCTGTGGGCGCGGTGTCAGTGAGCGCGGTGTCTGTGAGCGCGGTGTCTGTGAGCGCGGTGTCAGTGAGCGCGGTGTCTGTGTGCTCGGTGTCTGTGAGCGCGGTGTCTGTGAGCGCGGTGTCTGTGGGCGCGGTGTCTGTGAGCGCGGTGCCTGTGAGCGCGGTGTCTGTGAGCGCGGTGTCTGTGGGCGCGGTGTCAGTGAGCGCGGTGTCTGTGTGCGCGGTGTCTGTGAGCGCGGTGTCTGTGAGCGCGGTGTCAGTGAGCGCGGTGTCTGTGGGCGCGGTGTCAGTGAGCGCGGTGCCTGTGAGCGCGGTGTCTGTGGGCGCGGTGTCTGTGAGCGCGGTGTCTGTGTGCTCGGTGTCTGTGAGCGCGGTGTCTGTGAGCGCGGTGTCTGTGGGCGCGGTGTCTGTGAGCGCGGTGCCTGTGAGCGCGGTGTCTGTGGGCGCGGTGTCAGTGAGCGCGGTGTCTGTGTGCGCGGTGTCTGTGGGCGCGGTGTCTGTGGGCGCGGTGTCTGTGGGCGCGGTGTCAGTGAGCGCGGTGTCTGTGGGCGCGGTGCCTGTGGGCGCGGTGTCTGTGGGCGCGGTGTCTGCGAGCGCGGTGTCTGTGTGCGCGGTGTCTGTGGGCGCGGTGTCTGCGAGCGCGGTGTCTGTGAGCGCGGTGTCTGTGGGCGCGGTGTCTGTGGGCGCGGTGTCTGTGAGCGCGGTGTCTGTGGGCGCGGTGTCTGTGGGCGCGGTGTCTGTGGGCGCGGTGTCTGTGAGCGCGGTGTCTGCGAGCGCGGTGTCTGCGAGCGCGGTGTCTGTGAGCACGGTGTCTGTGAGCGCGGTGTCTGCGAGCGCGGTGTCTGTGAGCGCGGTGTCTGTGAGCGCGGTGTCTGTGGGCGCGGTGTCTGTGAGCGCGGTGCCTGTGAGCGCGATGTCTGTGAGCGCGGTGTCTGTGAGCGCGGTGCCTGTGAGCGCGGTGTCTGTGAGCGCGGTGTCTGTGAGCGCGGTGTCTGTGAGCGCGGTGTCTGCGAGCGCGGTGTCTGCGAGCGCGGTGTCTGTGAGCGCGGTGTCTGTGAGCGCGGTGTCTGTGGGCGCGGTGTCTGTGAGCGCGGTGTCAGTGGGCGCGGTGTCTGTGAGCGCGGTGTCTGTGAGCGCGGTGTCTGTGAGCGCGGTGTCTGCGAGCGCGGTGTCTGCGAGCGCGGTGTCAGTGAGCGCGGTGTCTGTGAGCGCGGTGTCAGTGAGCGCGGTGTCTGTGGGCGCGGTGTCTGTGAGCGCGGTGTCTGTGAGCGCGGTGTCTGTGGGCGCGGTGTCTGTGGGCGCGGTGTCTGGGAGCGCGGTGTCTGTGAGCGCGGTGTCTGTGAGCGCGGTGTCAGTGAGCGCGGTGTCTGCGAGCGCGGTGCCTGCGAGCGCGGTGTCAGTGAGCGCGGTGTCTGTGAGCGCGGTGTCTGTGAGCGCGGTGTCTGTGAGCGCTGTGTCTGTGAGCGCGGTGTCTGTGGGCGCGGTGTCTGTGGGCGCGGTGTCTGTGAGCGCGGTGCCTGTGAGCGCGGTGTCTGTGAGCGCGGTGTCAGTGAGCGCGGTGTCTGTGAGCGCGGTGTCTGTGGGCGCGGTGCCTGTGGGCGCGGTGTCTGTGAGCGCGGTGTCTGTGAGCGCGGTGTCTGTGAGCGCGGTGTCTGTGAGCGCGGTGTCTGTGAGCGCGGTGTCTGTGGGCGCGGTGTCTGTGGGCGCGGTGTCTGTGGGCGCGGTGTCTGTGAGCGCGGTGCCTGTGAGCGCGGTGTCTGTGGGCGCGGTGTCAGTGAGCGCGGTGTCTGTGAGCGCGGTGTCTGTGGGCGCGGTGCCTGTGGGCGCGGTGTCTGTGAGCGCGGTGTCTGTGAGCGCGGTGTCTGTGGGCGCGGTGTCTGTGGGCGCGGTGTCTGTGGGCGCGGTGTCTGTGAGCGCGGTGTCTGTGAGCGCGGTGTCTGTGAGCGCGGTGTCTGTGGGCGCGGTGCCTGTGAGCGCGGTGTCTGTGAGCGCGGTGTCTGTGAGCGCGGTGTCTGCGAGCGCGGTGTCTGCGGGCGCGGTGTCTGTGGGCGCGGTGTCTGTGAGCGCGGTGTCTGTGGCGCGGTGTCTGTGAGCGCGGTGTCTGCGAGCGCGGTGTCTGCGAGCGCGGTGTCTGCGGGCGCGGTGTCTGTGGGCGCGGTGTCTGTGGGCGCGGTGTCTGTGAGCGCGGTGTCTGTGGGCGCGGTGTCTGTGAGCGATGTCTGCGAGCGCGGTGTCTGTGAGCGCGGTGTCTGTGGGCGCGGTGTCTGTGAGCGCGGTGTCTGTGAGCGCGGTGTCTGTGAGCGCGGTGTCTGTGGGCGCGGTGTCTGTGGGCGCGGTGTCTGTGAGCGCGGTGTCTGTGGGCGCGGTGTCTGTGAGCGATGTCTGCGAGCGCGGTGTCTGTGAGCGCGGTGTCTGTGAGCGCGGTGTCTGTGAGCGCGGTGTCTGTGAGCGCGGTGTCTGTGAGCGCGGTGTCTGTGGGCGCGGTGTCTGTGGGCGCGGTGTCTGTGAGCGATGTCTGCGAGCGCGGTGTCTGTGGGCGCGGTGTCTGTGAGCGCGGTGTCTGTGGGCGCGGTGTCTGTGAGCGCGGTGTCTGTGGGCGCGGTGTCTGTGAGCGATGTCTGCGAGCGCGGTGTCTGTGGGCGCGGTGTCTGTGGGCGCGGTGTCTGTGGGCGCGGTGTCTGTGAGCGCGGTGTCTGTGGGCGCGGTGTCTGTGAGCGCGGTGTCTGTGAGCGCGGTGTCTGTGGGCGCGGTGTCTGTGAGCGCGGTGTCTGTGGGCGCGGTGTCTGTGAGCGATGTCTGCGAGCGCGGTGTCTGTGAGCGCGGTGTCTGTGAGCGCGGTGTCTGTGAGCGCGGTGTCTGTGGGCGCGGTGTCTGTGGGCGCGGTGTCTGTGAGCGCGGTGTCTGTGAGCGCGGTGTCTGTGGGCGCGGTGTCTGTGGGCGCGGTGTCTGTGATCGCGGTGTCTGTGAGCGCGGTGTCTGTGGGCGCGGTGTCTGTGGGCGCGGTGTCTGTGAGCGCGGTGTCTGTGAGCGCGGTGTCTGTGAGCGCGGTGCCTGTGGGCGCGGTGTCTGTGATCGCGGTGTCTGCGAGCGCGGTGTCTGCGGGCGCGGTGTCTGTGAGCGCGGTGTCTGTGGGCGCGGTGTCTGTGGGCGCGGTGTCTGTGATCGCGGTGTCTGCGAGCGCGGTGTCTGCGGGCGCGGTGTCTGTGAGCGCGGTGTCTGTGGGCGCGGTGTCTGTGAGCGCGGTGTCTGTGAGCGCGGTGTCTGTGAGCGCGGTGTCTGCGAGCGCGGTGTCTGTGAGCGCGGTGTCTGCGAGCGCGGTGTCTGCGAGCGCGGTGTCTGTGGGCGCGGTGTCTGCGAGCGCGGTGTCTGCGGGCGCGGTGTCTGTGAGCGCGGTGTCTGCGAGCGCGGTGTCTGCGAGCGCGGTGTCTGTGGGCGCGGTGTCTGTGAGCGCGGTGTCTGTGGGCGCGGTGTCTGTGAGCGCGGTGTCTGTGAGCGCGGTGTCTGTGAGCGCGGTGTCTGCGAGCGCGGTGTCTGCGAGCGCGGTGTCTGTGGGCGCGGTGTCTGTGATCGCGGTGTCTGTGAGCGCGGTGTCTGTGAGCGCGGTGTCTGTGAGCGCGGTGTCTGTGGGCGCGGTGTCTGTGAGCGCGGTGTCTGTGGGCGCGGTGCCTGTGAGCGCGGTGCCTGTGAGCGCGGTGTCTGTGAGCGCGGTGCCTGTGAGCGCGGTGCCTGTGAGCGCGGTGTCTGTGAGCGCGGTGTCTGTGAGCGCGGTGCCTGCGAGCGCGGTGTCTGTGAGCGCGGTGTCTGTGGGCGCGGTGTCTGTGGGCGCGGTGTCTGTGGGCGCGGTGCCTGTGGGCGCGGTGTCTGTGAGCGCGGTGTCTGTGAGCGCGGTGTCTGTGGGCGCGGTGTCTGTGGGCGCGGTGTCTGTGGGCGCGGTGTCTGCGAGCGCGGTGTCTGCGAGCGCGGTGTCTGTGAGCGCGGTGTCTGTGAGCGCGGTGTCTGTGAGCGCGGTGTCTGTGGGCGCGGTGTCTGTGGGCGCGGTGTCTGTGAGCGCGGTGTCTGTGGGCGCGGTGTCTGTGAGCGATGTCTGCGAGCGCGGTGTCTGTGAGCGCGGTGTCTGTGAGCGCGGTGTCTGTGAGCGCGGTGTCTGTGAGCGCGGTGTCTGTGAGCGCGGTGTCTGTGAGCGCGGTGTCTGTGAGCGTGGTGTCTGTGGGCGCGGTGTCTGTGGGCGCGGTGTCTGTGAGCGCGGTGTCTGTGGGCGCGGTGTCTGTGAGCGATGTCTGCGAGCGCGGTGTCTGTGGGCGCGGTGTCTGTGAGCGCGGTGTCTGTGAGCGCGGTGTCTGTGGGCGCGGTGTCTGTGGGCGCGGTGTCTGTGAGCGCGGTGTCTGTGGGCGCGGTGTCTGTGAGCGCGGTGCCTGTGAGCGCGGTGCCTGTGAGCGCGGTGTCTGTGAGCGCGGTGTCTGTGAGCGCGGTGTCTGTGGGCGCGGTGTCTGTGGGCGCGGTGTCTGTGGGCGCGGTGTCTGTGAGCGCGGTGACTGTGAGCGCGGTGTCAGTGAGCGCGGTGTCTGTGAGCGCGGTGACTGTGAGCGCGGTGTCTGTGGGCGCGGTGTCTGGGAGCGCGGTGTCTGTGAGCGCGGTGTCTGTGAGCGCGGTGTCTGTGAGCGCGGTGTCTGTGAGCGCGGTGTCTGTGAGCGCGGTGTCTGTGAGCGCGGTGTCTGTGAGCGCGGTGTCTGTGAGCGCGGTGTCTGTGGGCGCGGTGTCTGTGAGCGCGGTGTCTGTGAGCGCGGTGTCTGTGGGCGCGGTGTCTGTGGGCGCGGTGTCTGTGAGCGCGGTGTCTGTGGGCGCGGTGTCTGTGAGCGCGGTGTCTGCGAGCGCGGTGTCTGTGAGCGCGGTGTCTGTGAGCGCGGTGTCTGTGAGCGCGGTGTCTGTGAGCGCGGTGTCTGTGAGCGCGGTGTCTGTGGGCGCGGTGTCTGTGGGCGCGGTGTCTGTGAGCGCGGTGTCTGTGGGCGCGGTGTCTGTGAGCGCGGTGTCTGCGAGCGCGGTGTCTGTGAGCGCGGTGTCTGTGAGCGCGGTGTCTGTGAGCGCGGTGTCTGTGGGCGCGGTGTCTGTGGGCGCGGTGTCTGTGGGCGCGGTGTCTGTGAGCGCGGTGTCTGTGGGCGCGGTGTCTGTGGGCGCGGTGTCTGTGGGCGCGGTGTCTGTGGGCGCGGTGTCTGTGGGCGCGGTGTCTGTGGGCGCGGTGTCTGTGAGCGCGGTGTCTGTGAGCGCGGTGTCTGTGGGCGCGGTGTCTGTGAGCGCGGTGTCTGTGGGCGCGGTGTCTGTGAGCGCGGTGTCTGTGGGCGCGGTGTCTGTGAGCGCGGTGTCTGTGAGCGCGGTGTCTGTGAGCTCGGTGTCTGTGAGCGCGGTGTCTGTGAGTGCGGTGTCTGTGGGCGCGGTGTCTGTGAGCGCGGTGTCTGTGAGCGCGGTGTCTGTGGGCGCGGTGTCTGTGAGTGCGGTGTCTGTGGGCGCGGTGTCTGTGGGCGCGGTGTCTGTGAGCGCGGTGTCTGCGAGCGCGGTGTCTGTGAGCGCGGTGTCTGTGAGCGCGGTGTCTGTGAGCGCGGTGTCTGTGAGCGCGGTGTCTGTGAGCGCGGTGTCTGTGAGCGCGGTGTCTGTGAGCGCGGTGTCTGTGAGCGATGTCTGTGAGTGCGGTGTCTGTGGGCGCGGTGTCTGTGGGCGCGGTGTCTGTGGGCGCGGTGTCTGTGAGCGCGGTGTCTGTGAGCGCGGTGTCTGTGAGCGCGGTGTCTGTGAGCGCGGTGTCTGCGAGCGCGGTGTCTGTGGGCGCGGTGTCTGTGGGCGCGGTGTCTGTGGGCGCGGTGTCTGTGAGCGCGGTGTCTGCGAGCGCGGTGTCTGTGAGCGATGTCTGCGAGCGCGGTGTCTGTGAGCGCGGTGTCTGTGAGCGCGGTGTCTGTGAGCGCGGTGTCTGTGGGCGCGGTGTCTGTGAGCGCGGTGTCTGCGAGCGCGGTGTCTGTGAGCGCGGTGTCTGTGAGCGCGGTGTCTGTGAGCGCGGTGTCTGTGAGCGCGGTGTCTGTGGGCGCGGTGTCTGCGAGCGCGGTGTCTGTGAGCGCGGTGTCTGTGGGCGCGGTGTCTGTGAGCGCGGTGTCTGTGAGCGCGGTGTCTGTGAGCGCGGTGTCTGTGAGCGCGGTGTCTGTGAGCGCGGTGTCTGTGGGCGCGGTGTCTGTGAGCGCGGTGTCTGTGGGCGCGGTGTCTGTGAGCGCGGTGTCTGTGGGCGCGGTGTCTGTGGGCGCGGTGTCTGTGAGCGCGGTGTCTGTGAGCGCGGTGTCTGTGGGCGCGGTGTCTGTGAGCGCGGTGTCTGTGAGCGCGGTGTCTGTGAGCGCGGTGTCTGTGAGCGCGGTGTCTGTGAGCGCGGTGTCTGTGAGCGCGGTGTCTGTGAGCGCGGTGTCTGTGAGCGCGGTGTCTGTGGGCGCGGTGTCTGTGAGCGCGGTGTCTGTGAGCACGGTGTCTGTGGGCGCGGTGTCTGTGAGCGCGGTGTCTGTGAGCACGGTGTCTGTGAGCGTGGTGTCTGTGAGCGCGGTGTCTGTGAGCACGGTGTCTGTGGGCGCGGTGTCTGTGGGCGCGGTGTCTGTGAGCACGGTGTCTGTGAGCGTGGTGTCTGTGAGCGCGGTGTCTGTGGGCGCGGTGTCTGTGAGCGCGGTGTCTGTGGGCGCGGTGTCTGTGGGCGCGGTGTCTGTGGGCGCGGTGTCTGTGAGCGCGGTGCCTGCGAGCGCGGTGACTGTGAGCGCGGTGTCAGTGAGCGCGGTGTCTGTGAGCGCGGTGACTGTGAGCGCGGTGTCTGCGGGCGCGGTGTCTGTGAGCGCGGTGTCTGTGGGCGCGGTGTCTGTGGGCGCGGTGTCTGTGGGCGCGGTGTCTGTGAGCGCGGTGTCTGTGAGCGCGGTGACTGTGAGCGCGGTGTCTGCGGGCGCGGTGTCTGTGAGCGCGGTGTCTGTGGGCGCGGTGTCTGTGGGCGCGGTGTCTGTGGGCGCGGTGTCTGTGAGCGCGGTGTCTGTGAGCGCGGTGTCTGCGAGCGCGGTGTCTGCGAGCGCGGTGTCTGTGAGCGATGTCTGCGAGCGCGGTGTCTGTGGGCGCGGTGTCTGTGGGCGCGGTGTCTGTGGGCGCGGTGTCTGTGGGCGCGGTGTCTGTGGGCGCGGTGTCTGTGGGCGCGGTGTCTGTGGGCGCGGTGTCTGTGAGCGCGGTGTCTGTGGGCGCGGTGTCTGTGAGCGCGGTGTCTGTGGGCGCGGTGTCTGTGAGCGCGGTGTCTGTGGGCGCGGTGTCTGTGAGCGCGGTGTCTGTGAGCGATGTCTGTGAGTGCGGTGTCTGTGGGCGCGGTGTCTGTGGGCGCGGTGTCTGTGAGCGCGGTGTCTGTGAGCGCGGTGTCTGTGAGCGATGTCTGTGAGTGCGGTGTCTGTGGGCGCGGTGTCTGTGAGCGATGTCTGTGGGCGCGGTGTCTGTGGGCGCGGTGTCTGTGAGCGATGTCTGCGAGCGCGGTGTCTGTGAGCGCGGTGTCTGCGAGCGCGGTGTCTGTGGGCGCGGTGTCTGTGAGCGCGGTGTCTGTGAGCGCGGTGTCTGTGAGCGCGGTGTCAGTGAGCGATGTCTGCGAGCGCGGTGTCTGTGGGCGCGGTGTCTGTGAGCGATGTCTGCGAGCGCGGTGTCTGTGGGCGCGGTGTCTGTGGGCGCGGTGTCTGTGAGCGCGGTGTCTGTGAGCGCGGTGTCTGTGAGCGCGGTGTCTGTGAGCGCGGTGTCTGTGAGCGCGGTGTCTGTGAGCGCGGTGTCAGTGAGCGCGGTGTCTGTGAGCGCGGTGTCTGTGGGCGCGGTGTCTGTGGGCGCGGTGTCTGTGAGCGCGGTGTCTGTGAGCGCGGTGTCAGTGAGCGCGGTGTCTGTGAGCGCGGTGTCTGTGAGCGCGGTGTCTGTGAGCGCGGTGTCTGTGAGCGCGGTGTCTGTGGGCGCGGTGTCTGTGGGCGCGGTGTCTGTGAGCGCGGTGTCTGTGGGCGCGGTGTCTGCGAGCGCGGTGTCTGTGAGCGCGGTGTCTGTGAGCGCGGTGTCTGTGGGCGCGGTGTCTGTGAGCGCGGTGTCTGTGAGCGCGGTGTCTGTGGGCGCGGTGTCTGTGGGCGCGGTGTCTGTGAGCGCGGTGCCAGTGAGCGCGGTGTCTGCGAGCGCGGTGTCTGTGAGCGCGGTGTCTGTGAGCGCGGTGTCTGTGAGCGCGGTGTCTGTGAGCGCGGTGTCTGTGAGCGCGGTGTCTGTGGGCGCGGTGTCTGTGAGCGCGGTGCCAGTGAGCGCGGTGTCTGCGAGCGCGGTGTCTGTGAGCGCGGTGTCTGTGAGCGCGGTGTCTGTGGGCGCGGTGTCTGTGGGCGCGGTGTCTGTGAGCGATGTCTGCGAGCGCGGTGTCTGTGAGCGCGGTGTCTGTGGGCGCGGTGTCTGTGAGCGATGTCTGCGAGCGTGGTGTCAGTGAGCGCGGTGTCTGTGAGCGTGGTGTCTGTGGGCGCGGTGTCTGTGGGCGCGGTGTCTGTGAGCGATGTCTGCGAGCGCGGTGTCTGTGGGCGCGGTGTCTGTGGGCGCGGTGTCTGTGAGCGATGTCTGCGAGCGTGGTGTCAGTGAGCGCGGTGTCTGTGAGCGTGGTGTCTGTGGGCGCGGTGTCTGTGGGCGCGGTGTCTGTGGGCGCGGTGTCTGTGAGCGATGTCTGCGAGCGCGGTGTCTGTGAGCGCGGTGTCTGTGAGCGCGGTGTCAGTGAGCGCGGTGTCTGTGAGCGCGGTGTCTGTGAGCGCGGTGTCTGTGAGCGCGGTGTCTGTGAGCGCGGTGTCTGTGAGCGCGGTGTCTGTGGGCGCGGTGTCTGTGAGCGCGGTGTCTGTGAGCGCGGTGTCTGTGAGCGCGGTGTCTGTGAGCGCGGTGTCTGTGAGCGCGGTGTCTGTGGGCGCGGTGTCTGTGGGCGCGGTGTCTGTGAGCGCGGTGTCTGTGGGCGCGGTGTCTGTGGGCGCGGTGTCTGTGGGCGCGGTGTCTGTGAGCGCGGTGTCTGTGAGCGCGGTGTCTGTGAGCGCGGTGTCTGTGGGCGCGGTGTCTGTGAGCGCGGTGTCTGTGAGCGCGGTGTCTGTGGGCGCGGTGTCTGTGGGCGCGGTGTCTGTGGGCGCGGTGTCTGTGGGCGCGGTGTCAGTGGGCGCGGTGTCTGTGAGCGCGGTGTCTGTGAGCGCGGTGTCTGCGAGCGCGGTGTCTGTGAGCGCGGTGTCTGTGAGCACGGTGTCTGTGAGCGCGGTGTCTGTGAGCGCGGTGTCTGTGAGCGCGGTGCCTGTGAGCGCGGTGTCTGTGAGCGCGGTGCCTGTGAGCGCGGTGTCTGCGAGCGCGGTGTCTGCGAGCGCGGTGCCTGTGAGCGCGGTGTCAGTGAGCGCGGTGTCAGTGAGCGCGGTGTCTGCGAGCGCGGTGCCTGCGAGCGCGGTGCCTGCGAGCGCGGTGCCTGTGATCGCGGTGCCTGTGAGCGCGGTGTCTGTGAGCGCGGTGCCTGTGAGCGCGGTGTCAGTGAGCGCGGTGTCAGTGAGCGCGGTGTCTGTGAGCGCGATGTCTGTGAGCGCGGTGTCTGCGAGCGCGGTGTCTGCGAGCGCGGTGTCTGTGAGCGCGGTGTCTGTGAGCGCGGTGTCTGTGAGCGCGGTGTCTGTGATCGCGGTGCCTGTGAGCGCGGTGTCTGTGAGCGCGGTGTCTGTGAGCGCGGTGCCTGTGAGCGTGGTGCCTGTGGGCGCGGTTTCTGTGGGCGCGGTGTCTGTGAGCGCGGTGCCTGTGGGTGCGGTGTCTGTGAGCGCGGTGTCTGTGAGCGCGGTGCCTGTGGGCGCGGTGTCTGTGAGCGCGGTGTCTGTGAGCGCGGTGTCAGTGAGCGCGGTGTCTGTGAGCGCGGTGCCTGTGGGCGCGGTGTCTGTGAGCGCGGTGTCTGTGAGCGCGGTGCCTGTGGGCGCGGTGTCTGTGAGCGCGGTGTCTGTGGGCGCGGTGTCTGTGGGCGCGGTGTCAGTGAGTGCGGTGTCTGTGAGCGCGGTGTCTGTGGGCGCGGTGTCTGTGAGCGCGGTGTCTGTGAGCGCGGTGTCAGTGGGCGCGGTGTCTGTGAGCGCGGTGTCTGTGAGCGCGGTGTCTGTGAGCGCGGTGTCTGTGAGCGCGGTGCCTGTGAGCGCCGTGTCTGTGAGCGCGGTGTCTGTGAGCGCGGTGTCTGTGAGCGCGGTGTCTGTGAGCGCGGTGTCTGTGAGCGCGGTGTCTGCGAGCGCGGTGTCTGTGGGCGCGGTGTCTGTGAGCGCGGTGTCTGTGAGCGCGGTGTCTGTGAGCGCGGTGTCTGTGAGCGCGGTGTCTGTGGGCGCGGTGTCTGTGAGCGCGGTGTCTGTGGGCGCGGTGTCTGTGAGCGCGGTGTCTGTGAGCGCGGTGTCTGTGAGCGCGGTGTCTGTGGGCGCGGTGTCTGTGAGCGCGGTGTCTGTGAGCGCGGTGTCTGTGAGCGCGGTGTCTGTGAGCGCGGTGTCTGTGGGCGCGGTGTCAGTGAGCGCGGTGTCTGTGAGCGCGGTGCCTGTGAGCGCGGTGTCTGTGAGCGCGGTGTCTGTGGGCGCGGTGTCTGTGGGCGCGGTGTCTGTGGGCGCGGTGTCTGTGGGCGCGGTGTCTGTGGGCGCGGTGTCTGTGGCCGCGGTGCCTGTGGGCGCGGTGTCTGTGAGCGCGGTGTCTGCGAGCGCGGTGTCTGCGAGCGCGGTGTCTGTGAGCGCGGTGTCTGTGAGCACGGTGTCTGTGAGCGCGGTGTCTGCGAGCGCGGTGTCTGCGAGCGCGGTGTCTGTGAGCGCGGTGTCTGTGAGCGCGGTGTCTGTGAGCGCGGTGTCTGTGAGCGCGGTGTCTGTGAGCGCGGTGTCTGTGAGCGCGGTGTCTGTGGGCGCGGTGTCTGTGAGCGCGGTGCCTGTGAGCGCGGTGTCTGTGGGCGCGGTGTCTGTGAGCGCGGTGTCTGTGAGCACGGTGTCTGTGAGCGCGGTGTCTGCGAGCGCGGTGTCTGTGAGCGCGGTGTCTGTGGGCGCGGTGTCAGTGGGCGCGGTGTCTGTGAGCGCGGTGTCTGTGAGCGCGGTGTCTGTGAGCGCGGTGTCTGTGAGCGCGGTGTCTGCGAGCGCGGTGTCTGCGAGCGCGGTGTCTGTGGGCGCGGTGTCAGTGAGCGCGGTGTCTGTGGGCGCGGTGTCTGTGAGCGCGGTGTCAGTGAGCGCGGTGTCTGTGGGCGCGGTGTCTGTGGGCGCGGTGTCTGTGAGCGCGGTGTCTGTGAGCGCGGTGCCTTTGGGCGCGGTGTCTGTGGGCGCGGTGTCTGTGAGCGCGGTGTCTGCGAGCGCGGTGCCTGTGAGCGCGGTGTCAGTGAGCGCGGTGTCTGTGAGCGCGGTGTCTGTGAGCGCGGTGTCTGTGAGCGCTGTGTCTGTGAGCGCGGTGTCTGTGGGCGCGGTGTCTGTGGGCGCGGTGTCTGTGAGCGCGGTGCCTGTGAGCGCGGTGTCTGTGAGCGCGGTGTCTGTGGGCGCGGTGCCTGTGGGCGCGGTGTCTGTGAGCGCGGTGTCTGTGAGCGCGGTGTCTGTGGGCGCGGTGTCTGTGGGCGCGGTGTCTGTGGGCGCGGTGTCTGCGAGCGCGGTGTCTGCGAGCGCGGTGTCTGTGAGCGCGGTGTCTGTGAGCGCGGTGTCTGTGAGCGCGGTGTCTGTGGGCGCGGTGTCTGTGGGCGCGGTGTCTGTGAGCGCGGTGTCTGTGGGCGCGGTGTCTGTGAGCGATGTCTGCGAGCGCGGTGTCTGTGAGCGCGGTGTCTGTGAGCGCGGTGTCTGTGGGCGCGGTGTCTGTGGGCGCGGTGTCTGTGGGCGCGGTGTCTGTGAGCGCGGTGTCTGTGAGCGCGGTGTCTGTGGGCGCGGTGTCTGTGGGCGCGGTGTCTGTGAGCGCGGTGTCTGTGAGCGCGGTGTCTGTGGGCGCGGTGTCTGTGGGCGCGGTGCCTGTGGGCGCGGTGTCTGTGGGCGCGGTGTCTGTGAGCGCGGTGCCAGTGAGCGCGGTGTCTGTGAGCGCGGTGTCTGTGAGCGCGGTGTCTGTGAGCGCGGTGCCAGTGAGCGCGGTGTCTGTGGGCGCGGTGTCTGTGGGCGCGGTGTCTGTGAGCGCGGTGTCTGTGGCCGCGGTGTCTGTGAGCGCGGTGTCTGTGAGCGCGGTGTCTGTGAGCGCGGTGTCTGTGAGCGCGGTGTCTGTGAGCGCGGTGTCTGTGAGCGCGGTGTCTGTGAGCGCGGTGTCTGTGAGCGCGGTGTCTGCGAGCGCGGTGTCTGTGGGCGCGGTGTCTGTGAGCGCGGTGTCTGTGGCCGCGGTGTCTGTGGGCGCGGTGTCTGTGAGCGCGGTGTCTGTGAGCGCGGTGTCTGTGAGCGCGGTGTCTGTGGGCGCGGTGCCTGTGAGCGCGGTGCCTGTGAGCGCGGTGTCTGTGAGCGCGGTGTCTGTGAGCGCGGTGTCTGTGGGCGCGGTGTCTGTGGGCGCGGTGTCTGTGGGCGCGGTGTCTGTGGGCGCGGTGTCTGTGAGCGCGGTGTCTGTGAGCGCGGTGTCTGTGGGCGCGGTGTCTGTGGGCGCGGTGTCTGTGGGCGCGGTGTCTGTGGGCGCGGTGTCTGTGGGCGCGGTGTCTGTGGGCGCGGTGTCTGTGGGCGCGGTGTCTGTGGGCGCGGTGTCTGTGAGCGCGGTGTCTGTGAGCGCGGTGTCTGTGAGCGATGTCTGTGAGTGCGGTGTCTGTGAGCGCGGTGTCTGTGGGCGCGGTGTCTGTGAGCGCGGTGTCTGTGGGCGCGGTGTCTGTGAGCGCGGTGTCTGTGAGCGATGTCTGTGAGTGCGGTGTCTGTGGGCGCGGTGTCTGTGAGCGCGGTGTCTGTGAGCGATGTCTGTGAGTGCGGTGTCTGTGGGCGCGGTGTCTGTGGGCGCGGTGTCTGTGAGCGATGTCTGTGAGTGCGGTGTCTGTGGGCGCGGTGTCTGTGGGCGCGGTGTCTGTGAGCGCGGTGTCTGTGAGCGCGGTGTCTGTGAGCGCGGTGTCTGTGAGCGATGTCTGTGAGTGCGGTGTCTGTGGGCGCGGTGTCTGTGGGCGCGGTGTCTGTGAGCGATGTCTGTGAGTGCGGTGTCTGTGAGCGATGTCTGTGAGTGCGGTGTCTGTGGGCGCGGTGTCTGTGAGCGATGTCTGTGAGTGCGGTGTCTGTGAGCGCGGTGTCTGTGGGCGCGGTGTCTGTGAGCGATGTCTGCGAGCGCGGTGTCTGTGAGCGATGTCTGTGAGTGCGGTGTCTGTGAGCGATGTCTGTGGGCGCGGTGTCTGTGAGCGATGTCTGTGAGTGCGGTGTCTGTGGGCGCGGTGTCTGTGAGCGATGTCTGTGAGTGCGGTGTCTGTGAGCGCGGTGTCTGTGGGCGCGGTGTCTGTGAGCGATGTCTGCGAGCGCGGTGTCTGTGAGCGCGGTGTCTGCGAGCGCGGTGTCTGTGAGCGATGTCTGTGAGTGCGGTGTCTGTGAGCGCGGTGTCTGTGGGCGCGGTGTCTGTGGGCGCGGTGTCTGTGAGCGATGTCTGTGAGTGCGGTGTCTGTGGGCGCGGTGTCTGTGAGCGCGGTGTCTGTGGGCGCGGTGTCTGTGAGCGCGGTGTCTGTGAGCGATGTCTGCGAGCGCGGTGTCTGTGAGCGCGGTGTCTGTGGGCGCGGTGTCTGTGGGCGCGGTGTCTGTGGGCGCGGTGTCTGTGAGCGATGTCTGCGAGCGCGGTGTCTGTGAGCGCGGTGTCTGTGAGCGCGGTGTCTGTGGGCGCGGTGTCTGTGAGCGCGGTGTCTGTGAGCGCGGTGTCTGTGAGCGCGGTGTCTGTGAGCGCGGTGTCTGTGAGCGCGGTGTCTGTGAGCGCGGTGTCAGTGAGCGCGGTGTCTGTGAGCGCGGTGACTGTGAGCGCGGTGTCTGTGAGCGCGGTGTCTGTGAGCGCGGTGTCTGTGAGCGCGGTGTCTGTGAGCGCGGTGTCTGTGAGCTCGGTGTCTGTGGGCGCGGTGTCTGTGAGCGCGGTGTCTGTGGGCGCGGTGTCTGTGGGCGCGGTGTCTGTGAGCGCGGTGCCTGTGAGCGCGGTGTCTGTGAGCGCGGTGTCTGTGAGCGCGGTGTCTGTGGGCGCGGTGTCTGTGGGCGCGGTGTCTGTGAGCGCGGTGTCTGTGAGCGCGGTGTCTGTGGGCGCGGTGTCTGTGGGCGCGGTGTCTGTGAGCGCGGTGTCTGTGGGCGCGGTGTCTGTGAGCGATGTCTGCGAGCGCGGTGTCTGTGAGCGCGGTGTCTGTGGGCGCGGTGTCTGTGAGCGATGTCTGCGAGCGTGGTGTCAGTGAGCGCGGTGTCTGTGAGCGTGGTGTCTGTGGGCGCGGTGTCTGTGGGCGCGGTGTCTGTGGGCGCGGTGTCTGTGAGCGATGTCTGCGAGCGCGGTGTCTGTGAGCGCGGTGTCTGTGAGCGCGGTGTCAGTGAGCGCGGTGTCTGTGAGCGCGGTGTCTGTGAGCGCGGTGTCTGTGAGCGCGGTGTCTGTGGGCGCGGTGTCTGTGGGCGCGGTGTCTGTGGGCGCGGTGTCAGTGGGCGCGGTGTCTGTGAGCGCGGTGTCTGTGAGCGCGGTGTCTGCGAGCGCGGTGTCTGTGAGCGCGGTGTCTGTGAGCACGGTGTCTGTGAGCGCGGTGTCTGTGAGCGCGGTGTCTGTGAGCGCGGTGCCTGTGAGCGCAGTGTCTGTGAGCGCGGTGCCTGTGAGCGCGGTGTCTGCGAGCGCGGTGTCTGTGAGCGCGGTGTCAGTGAGCGCGGTGTCTGCGAGCGCGGTGCCTGCGAGCGCGGTGCCTGCGAGCGCGGTGCCTGTGATCGCGGTGCCTGTGAGCGCGGTGTCTGTGAGCGCGGTGCCTGTGAGCGCGGTGTCAGTGAGCGCGGTGTCAGTGAGCGCGGTGTCTGTGAGCGCGATGTCTGTGAGCGCGGTGTCTGCGAGCGCGGTGTCTGCGAGCGCGGTGTCTGTGAGCGCGGTGTCTGTGAGCGCGGTGTCTGTGAGCGCGGTGTCTGTGATCGCGGTGCCTGTGAGCGCGGTGTCTGTGAGCGCGGTGTCTGTGAGCGCGGTGCCTGTGAGCGTGGTGCCTGTGGGCGCGGTTTCTGTGGGCGCGGTGTCTGTGAGCGCGGTGCCTGTGGGCGCGGTGTCTGTGAGCGCGGTGTCTGTGAGCGCGGTGTCTGTGAGCGCGGTGCCTGTGGGCGCGGTGTCTGTGAGCGCGGTGTCTGTGAGCGCGGTGTCTGTGAGCGCGGTGCCTGCGAGCGCGGTGCCTGCGAGCGCGGTGTCTGTGAACGCGGTGTCTGTGAGCGCGGTGTCTGCGAGCGCGGTGTCTGCGGGCGCGGTGTCTGTGAGCGCGGTGCCTGTGAGCGCGGTGCCTGCGAGCGCGGTGTCTGTGAACGCGGTGTCTGTGAGCGCGGTGTCTGCGAGCGCGGTGTCTGCGAGCGCGGTGTCTGTGAGCACGGTGTCTGTGAGCGCGGTGTCTGTGAGCGCGGTGCCTGTGGGCGCGGTGTCTGTGAGCGCGGTGTCTGTGAGTGCGGTGTCTGTGAGCGCGGTGTCTGTGGGCGCGGTGTCTGTGAGCGCGGTGTCTGTGGGCGCGGTGTCTGTGAGCGCGGTGTCTGTGAGCGCGGTGCCTGTGAGCGCAGTGTCTGTGAGCGCGGTGTCTGTGGGCGCGGTGTCTGTGGGCGCGGTGTCTGTGAGCGCGGTGTCTGTGAGCGCGGTGTCTGTGAGCGCGGTGTCTGTGAGCGCGGTGTCTGTGAGCGCGGTGCCTGTGAGCGCGGTGTCTGCGAGCGCGGTGTCTGTGAGCGCGGTGTCTGTGAGCGCGGTGTCTGTGGGCGCGGTGTCTGTGAGCGCGGTGCCTGCGGGCGCGGTGCCTGTGAGCGCGGTGTCTGTGAGCGCGGTGTCTGTGGGCGCGGTGCCTGTGAGCGCGGTGTCTGTGAGCGCGGTGTCTGGGAGCGCGGTGTCTGCGAGCGCGGTGCCTGTGAGCGCGGTGTCTGTGAGCGCGGTGTCTGTGAGCGCGGTGTCTGTGAGCGCGGTGTCTGCGAGCGCGGTGCCTGTGAGCGCGGTGTCTGGGAGCGCGGTGTCTGTGAGCGCGGTGTCTGGGAGCGCGGTGTCTGCGAGCGCGGTGTCTGGGAGCGCGGTGTCTGTGAGCGCGGTGTCTGGGAGCGCGGTGTCTGTGAGCGCGGTGTCTGGGAGCGCGGTGTCTGTGAGCGCGGTGTCTGGGAGCGCGGTGTCTGCGAGCGCGGTGCCTGTGACCGCGGTGTCTGGGAGCGCGGTGTCTGTGAGCGCGGTGTCTGGGAGCGCGGTGTCTGCGAGCGCGGTGCCTGTGAGCGCGGTGTCTGGGAGCGCGGTGTCTGTGAGCGCGGTGTCTGTGAGCGCGGTGTCTGTGAGCGCGGTGTCTGTGGGCGCGGTGTCTGTGAGCGCGGTGTCTGTGAGCGCGGTGTCTGTGAGCGCGGTGTCTGTGAGCGCGGTGTCTGTGAGCGCGGTGTCTGTGGGCGCGGTGTCTGTGAGCGCGGTGTCTGTGAGCGCGGTGTCTGTGAGCGCGGTGTCTGTGAGCGCGGTGTCTGTGAGCGCGGTGTCTGTGAGCGCGGTGTCTGTGAGCGCGGTGTCTGTGAGCGCGGTGTCTGTGAGCGCGGTGTCTGTGGGCGCGGTGTCTGTGAGCGCGGTGTCTGTGGGCGCGGTGTCTGTGAGCGCGGTGTCTGTGGGCGCGGTGTCTGTGGGCGCGGTGTCTGTGAGCGCGGTGTCTGTGAGCGCGGTGTCTGTGGGCGCGGTGTCTGTGGGCGCGGTGTCTGTGAGCGCGGTGCCTGTGAGCGCGGTGTCAGTGGGCGCGGTGTCAGTGGGCGCGGTGTCAGTGAGCGCGGTGTCTGTGAGCGCGGTGTCTGTGAGCGCGGTGTCTGTGAGCGCGGTGTCTGTGGGCGCGGTGTCTGTGAGCGCGGTGTCTGTGGGCGCGGTGTCAGTGGGCGCGGTGTCTGTGAGCGCGGTGTCTGTGAGCGCGGTGTCTGTGGGCGCGGTGTCTGTGGGCGCGGTGTCTGTGAGCGCGGTGCCTGTGAGCGCGGTGTCAGTGGGCGCGGTGTCTGTGAGCGCGGTGTCTGTGAGCGCGGTGTCTGTGAGCGCGGTGTCTGTGAGCGCGGTGTCTGTGAGCGCGGTGTCTGTGAGCGCGGTGTCTGTGAGCGCGGTGTCTGTGAGCGCGGTGTCTGTGAGCGCGGTGTCTGTGAGCGCGGTGTCTGTGAGCGCGGTGTCTGCGAGCGCGGTGTCTGTGAGTGCGGTGTCTGTGGGCGCGGTGTCTGTGAGCGCGGTGTCTGTGAGCGCGGTGTCTGTGAGCGCGGTGTCTGTGAGCGCGGTGTCTGTGAGCGCGGTGTCTGTGAGCGTGGTGTCTGTGAGCGCGGTGTCAGTGAGCGCGGTGTCTGTGAGCGTGGTGTCTGTGAGCGCGGTGTCTGTGAGCGCGGTGTCTGTGAGCGCGGTGTCTGTGAGCGTGGTGTCTGTGAGCGCGGTGTCTGTGAGCGTGGTGTCTGTGAGCGCGGTGTCAGTGAGCGCGGTGTCTGTGGGCGCGGTGTCTGTGAGCGTGGTGTCTGTGAGCGCGGTGTCAGTGAGCGCGGTGTCTGTGAGCGCGGTGTCTGTGAGCGCGGTGTCAGTGAGCGCGGTGTCAGTGAGCGCGGTGTCAGTGAGCGCGGTGTCTGTGGGCGCGGTGTCTGTGAGCGCGGTGTCTGTGGGCGCGGTGTCTGTGAGCGCGGTGTCTGTGAGCGCGGTGTCTGTGAGCGCGGTGTCTGTGAGCGCGGTGTCTGTGAGCGCGGCGTCTGTGAGCGCGGTGTCTGTGAGCGCGGTGTCAGTGAGCGCGGTGTCTGTGAGCGCGGTGTCTGTGAGCGTGGTGTCTGTGAGCGCGGTGTCTGTGAGCGCGGTGTCTGTGAGCGCGGTGTCTGCGAGCGCGGTGTCTGCGAGCGCGGTGTCTGCGAGCGCGGTGTCTGTGAGCGCGGTGTCTGTGAGCGCGGTGTCTGCGAGCGCGGTGTCTGTGAGCGCGGTGTCTGTGAGCGCGGTGTCTGTGGGCGCGGTGTCTGTGAGCGCGGTGTCTGTGAGCGCGGTGTCTGTGAGCGTGGTGTCTGTGAGCGCGGTGTCAGTGAGCGCGGTGTCTGCGAGCGCGGTGTCTGTGGGCGCGGTGTCAGTGAGCGCGGTGTCTGTGGGCGCGGTGTCAGTGAGCGCGGTGTCTGTGGGCGCGGTGTCTGTGGGCGCGGTGTCTGCGGGCGCGGTGTCTGTGAGCGCGGTGTCTGTGGGCGCGGTGTCTGTGGGCGCGGTGTCTGTGGGCGCGGTGTCTGTGAGCGCGGTGTCTGTGGGCGCGGTGTCTGTGGGCGCGGTGTCTGTGGGCGCGGTGTCTGTGAGCGCGGTGTCTGTGGGCGCGGTGTCTGTGGGCGCGGTGTCTGTGGGCGCGGTGTCTGTGGGCGCGGTGTCTGTGAGCGCGGTGTCTGTGAGCGCGGTGTCTGTGAGCGCGGTGTCTGTGGGCGCGGTGTCTGTGGGCGCGGTGTCTGTGGGCGCGGTGTCTGTGGGCGCGGTGTCTGTGGGCGCGGTGTCTGTGGGCGCGGTGTCTGTGAGCGCGGTGTCTGTGGGCGCGGTGTCTGTGAGCGCGGTGTCTGTGGGCGCGGTGTCTGTGCGCGCGGTGTCTGTGGGCGCGGTGTCTGTGAGCGCGGTGTCAGTGAGCGCGGTGTCTGTGAGCGCGGTGTCAGTGAGCGCGGTGTCTGTGGGCGCGGTGTCTGTGGGCGCGGTGTCTGTGAGCGCGGTGTCAGTGAGCGCGGTGTCTGTGGGCGCGGTGTCTGTGAGCGCGGTGTCTGCGAGCGCGGTGTCTGTGAGCGCGGTGTCTGTGGGCGCGGTGTCTGTGGGCGCGGTGTCAGTGAGCGCGGTGTCTGTGGGCGCGGTGTCAGTGAGCGCGGTGTCTGTGGGCGCGGTGTCAGTGAGCGCGGTGTCTGTGGGCGCGGTGTCAGTGAGCGCGGTGTCTGTGAGCGCGGTGTCTGCGAGCGCGGTGTCTGTGGGCGCGGTGTCTGTGGGCGCGGTGTCTGCGAGCGCGGTGTCTGTGGGCGCGGTGTCTGTGGGTGCGGTGTCTGTGGGCGCGGTGTCTGTGAGCGCGGTGTCTGTGGGCGCGGTGTCTGTGAGCGCGGTGTCTGTGGGCGCGGTGTCTGTGAGCGCGGTGTCTGTGGGCGCGGTGTCTGTGAGCGCGGTGTCTGTGAGCGCGGTGTCTGTGGGCGCGGTGTCTGTGAGCGCGGTGTCTGTGAGCGCGGTGTCTGCGAGCGCGGTGTCTGTGAGCGCGGTGTCTGTGAGCGCGGTGTCTGTGGGCGCGGTGTCTGTGAGCGCGGTGTCTGTGGGCGCGGTGTCTGTGAGCGCGGTGTCTGTGGGCGCGGTGTCTGTGAGCGCGGTGTCTGTGAGCGCGGTGTCTGTGAGCGCGGTGTCTGTGAGCGCGGTGTCTGTGAGCGCGGTGTCTGTGAGCGCGGTGTCTGTGAGCGCGGTGTCTGTGAGCGCGGTGTCTGTGAGCGCGGTGTCTGTGAGCGCGGTGTCTGTGAGCGCGGTGTCTGTGGGCGCGGTGTCTGTGAGCGCGGTGTCTGTGAGCGCGGTGTCTGTGAGCGCGGTGCCTGCGAGCGCGGTGTCAGTGAGCGCGGTGTCTGTGAGCGCGGTGTCTGCGAGCGCGGTGCCTGCGAGCGCGGTGCCTGTGGGCGTGGTGTCTGTGGGCGCGGTGTCTGTGGGCGCGGTGTCTGTGAGCGCGGTGTCTGTGGGCGCGGTGTCTGTGAGCGCGGTGTCTGCGAGCGCGGTGTCTGCGAGCGCGGTGTCTGTGAGCGCGGTGTCTGTGAGCGCGGTGTCTGTGAGCGCGGTGTCTGTGAGCGCGGTGTCTGTGAGCGCGGTGTCTGCGAGCGCGGTGCCTGCGAGCGCGGTGCCTGTGGGCGTGGTGTCTGTGGGCGCGGTGTCTGTGAGCGCGGTGTCTGTGAGCGCGGTGTCTGTGAGCGCGGTGTCTGTGTGCGCGGTGTCTGTGGGCGCGGTGTCTGTGAGCGCGGTGTCTGTGAGCGCGGTGTCTGTGTGCGCGGTGTCTGTGGGCGCGGTGTCTGTGAGCGCGGTGTCTGTGAGCGCGGTGTCTGTGAGCGCGGTGTCTGTGAGCGCGGTGTCTGTGAGCGCGGTGTCTGTGAGCGCGGTGTCTGTGAGCGCGGTGTCTGGGAGCGCGGTGTCTGTGAGCGCGGTGTCTGTGAGCGCGGTGTCTGTGAGCGCGGTGACTGTGAGCGCGGTGTCTGGGAGCGCGGTGTCTGTGAGCGCGGTGTCTGTGAGCGCGGTGTCTGTGAGCGCGGTGTCTGTGAGCGCGGTGTCTGTGAGCGCGGTGTCTGTGAGCGCGGTGTCTGTGAGCGCGGTGTCTGTGGGCGCGGTGTCTGTGAGCGCGGTGTCTGTGAGCGCGGTGTCTGTGAGCGCGGTGTCTGTGAGCGCGGTGTCTGTGGGCGCGGTGTCTGTGAGCGCGGTGTCTGTGAGCGCGGTGTCTGTGAGCGCGGTGTCTGTGAGCGCGGTGTCTGTGAGCGCGGTGTCTGTGAGCGCGGTGTCTGTGAGCGCGGTGTCTGTGAGCGCGGTGTCTGTGAGCGCGGTGTCTGTGAGCGCGGTGTCTGTGAGCGCGGTGTCTGTGAGCGCGGTGTCTGTGAGCGCGGTGTCTGTGGGCGCGGTGTCTGTGGGCGCGGTGTCTGTGAGCGCGGTGTCTGTGAGCGCGGTGTCTGTGGGCGCGGTGTCTGTGGGCGCGGTGTCTGCGAGCGCGGTGTCTGTGGGCGCGGTGTCTGTGGGCGCGGTGTCTGTGAGCGCGGTGTCTGTGGGCGCGGTGTCTGTGGGCGCGGTGTCTGTGAGCGCGGTGTCTGCGAGCGCGGTGTCTGTGGGCGCGGTGTCTGTGGGCGCGGTGTCTGTGAGCGCGGTGTCTGTGGCCGCGGTGTCTGTGAGCGCGGTGTCTGTGGCCGCGGTGTCTGTGAGCGCGGTGTCTGTGGGCGCGGTGTCTGTGGGCGCGGTGTCTGTGAGCGCGGTGTCTGTGGGCGCGGTGTCTGTGGGCGCGGCGTCTGTGGGCGCGGTGTCTGTGGGCGCGGTGCCTGCGAGCGCGGTGCCTGTGAGCGCGGTGTCTGTGTGCGCGGTGTCTGTGAGCGCGGTGTCTGTGGGCGCGGTGTCTGCGGGCGCGGTGTCTGTGAGCGCGGTGTCTGTGAGCGCGGTGTCTGTGGGCGCGGTGCCTGTGAGCGCGGTGTCTGTGAGCGCGGTGCCTGTGGGCGCGGTGTCTGTGAGCGCGGTGTCTGTGAGTGCGGTGTCTGTGAGCGCGGTGTCTGTGGGCGCGGTGTCTGCGAGCGCGGTGTCTGTGAGCGCGGTGTCTGTGAGCGCGGTGTCTGTGGGCTCGGTGTCTGTGAGCGCGGTGTCTGTGGGCGCGGTGTCTGTGAGCGCGGTGTCTGTGAGCGCGGTGTCTGTGAGCGCGGTGTCTGTGAGCGCGGTGTCTGTGAGCGCGGTGTCTGTGGGCGCGGTGTCTGTGAGCGCGGTGCCTGCGGGCGCGGTGCCTGTGAGCGCGGTGTCTGTGAGCGCGGTGTCTGTGGGCGCGGTGCCTGTGAGCGCGGTGTCTGTGAGCGCGGTGTCTGTGGGCGCGGTGCCTGTGAGCGCGGTGTCTGTGAGCGCGGTGTCTGTGTGCGCGGTGTCTGTGAGCGCGGTGTCTGTGGGCGCGGTGTCTGTGAGCGCGGTGTCTGTGGGCGCGGTGTCTGTGAGCGCGGTGTCTGTGAGCGCGGTGTCTGCGAGCGCGGTGTCTGCGAGCGCGGTGTCTGTGGGCGCGGTGTCTGTGAGCGCGGTGTCTGTGAGCGCGGTGTCTGTGAGCGCGGTGTCTGTGGGCGCGGTGTCTGTGAGCGCGGTGTCTGTGAGCGCGGTGTCTGCGAGCGCGGTGTCTGCGAGCGCGGTGTCTGTGAGCGCGGTGTCTGTGGGCGCGGTGCCTGTGAGCGCGGTGTCTGTGAGCGCGGTGTCAGTGAGCGCGGTGTCTGTGTGCGCGGTGTCTGTGAGCGCGGTGTCTGTGGGCGCGGTGTCTGTGAGCGCGGTGTCTGTGAGCGCGGTGTCTGTGAGCGCGGTGTCTGTGGGCGCGGTGTCAGTGAGCGCGGTGTCTGTGAGCGCGGTGTCTGTGAGCGCGGTGTCTGTGAGCACGGTGTCTGTGAGCGCGGTGCCTGCGAGCGCGGTGTCTGTGAGCGCGGTGTCTGTGAGCGCGGTGTCTGTGAGCGCGGTGTCTGTGAGCGCGGTGTCTGTGAGCGCGGTGTCTGTGGGCGCGGTGTCTGTGAGCGCGGTGTCTGTGGGCGCGGTGTCTGTGGGCGCGGTGTCTGTGAGCGCGGTGTCTGTGAGCGCGGTGTCTGTGAGTGCGGTGTCTGTGGGTGCGGTGTCTGCGAGCGCGGTGTCTGTGGGCGCGGTGTCTGTGAGCGCGGTGTCTGTGAGCGCGGTGTCTGTGAGCGCGGTGTCTGTGAGCGCGGTGTCTGTGGGCGCGGTGTCTGTGAGCGCGGTGTCTGTGAGCGCGGTGTCTGTGAGCGCGGTGTCTGTGGGCGCGGTGTCTGTGGGCGCGGTGTCTGTGAGCGCGGTGCCTGCGGGCGCGGTGCCTGTGAGCGCGGTGTCTGTGAGCGCGGTGTCTGTGGGCGCGGTGTCTGTGAGCGCGGTGCCTGTGAGCGCGGTGTCTGTGAGCGCGGTGTCTGTGGGCGCGGTGTCTGTGGGCGCGGTGTCTGTGGGCGCGGTGTCTGTGAGCGCGGTGTCTGTGAGCGCGGTGTCTGTGGGCGCGGTGTCTGTGAGCGCGGTGTCTGTGAGCGCGGTGTCTGTGAGCGCTGTGTCTGTGAGCGCGGTGTCTGTGAGCGCGGTGTCTGCGAGCGCGGTGTCTGTGGGCGCGGTGTCTGTGGGCGCGGTGTCAGTGAGCGCGGTGTCTGTGGGCGCGGTGTCTGTGGGCGCGGTGTCTGTGGGCGCGGTGTCTGTGGGCGCGGTGTCTGTGAGCGCGGTGTCTGTGAGCGCGGTGTCAGTGGGCGCGGTGTCTGTGAGCGCGGTGTCTGTGGGCGCGGTGTCTGTGAGCGCGGTGTCTGTGAGCGCGGTGTCTGTGAGCGCGGTGTCTGTGAGCGCGGTGTCTGTGAGCGCGGTGTCTGTGAGCGCGGTGCCTGCGAGCGCGGTGTCTGTGAGCGCGGTGTCTGTGGGCGCGGTGTCTGCGAGCGCGGTGTCTGTGAGCGCGGTGTCTGTGAGCGCGGTGTCTGTGAGCGCGGTGTCTGTGAGCGCGGTGTCTGTGAGCGCGGTGTCTGTGGGCGCGGTGTCTGTGAGCGCGGTGTCTGTGGGCGCGGTGCCTGCGAGCGCGGTGTCTGCGAGCGCGGTGTCTGTGAGCGCGGTGTCTGTGAGCGCGGTGTCTGTGAGCGCGGTGTCTGTGGGCGCGGTGTCTGTGAGCGCGGTGTCTGTGAGCGCGGTGTCTGTGAGCGCGGTGTCTGTGAGCGCGGTGTCTGTGAGCGCGGTGTCTGTGAGCGCGGTGTCTGTGGGCGCGGTGTCTGTGGGCGCGGTGTCTGGGAGCGCGGTGTCTGTGAGCGCGGTGTCTGTGGGCGCGGTGTCTGTGGGCGCGGTGTCTGGGAGCGCGGTGTCTGTGAGCGCGGTGTCAGTGAGTGCGGTGTCTGGGAGCGCGGTGTCTGTGAGCGCGGTGTCTGTGAGCGCGGTGTCTGTGAGCGCGGTGTCTGTGAGCGCGGTGTCAGTGAGTGCGGTGTCTGGGAGCGCGGTGTCTGTGAGCGCGGTGTCTGTGAGCGCGGTGTCTGCGAGCGCGGTGTCTGTGAGCGCGGTGTCTGCGAGCGCGGTGTCTGTGAGCGCGGTGTCTGTGAGCGCGGTGTCTGTGGGCGCGGTGTCTGTGAGCGCGGTGTCTGTGGGCGCGGTGTCTGTGAGCGCGGTGTCTGTGAGCGGTGTCTGCGAGCGCGGTGTCTGTGAGCGCGGTGTCTGTGGGCGCGGTGTCTGCGAGCGGTGTCTGTGAGCGCGGTGTCTGTGAGCGCGGTGTCTGTGAGCGCGGTGTCTGTGGGCGCGGTGTCTGTGAGCGCGGTGTCTGTGAGCGCGGTGTCTGTGAGCGCGGTGTCTGTGAGCGCGGTGTCTGTGAGCGCGGTGTCTGTGGGCGCGGTGTCTGTGGGCGCGGTGTCTGCGAGCGCGGTGTCTGTGAGCGCGGTGTCTGTGAGCGCGGTGTCTGTGGGCGCGGTGTCTGTGAGCGCGGTGTCTGTGGGCGCGGTGTCTGTGAGCGGTGTCTGCGAGCGCGGTGTCTGTGAGCGCGGTGTCTGTGAGCGCGGTGTCTGTGAGCGCGGTGTCTGCGAGCGCGGTGTCTGTGAGCGCGGTGTCTGTGAGCGCGGTGTCTGCGAGCGCGGTGTCTGTGAGCGCGGTGTCTGTGGGCGCGGTGTCTGCGAGCGCGGTGTCTGTGAGCGCGGTGTCTGTGAGCGCGGTGTCTGTGAGCGCGGTGTCTGCGAGCGCGGTGTCTGCGGGCGCGGTGTCTGCGAGCGCGGTGTCTGAGGGCGCGGTGTCTGCGAGCGCGGTGTCTGTGAGCGCGGTGTCTGTGAGCGCGGTGTCTGTGGGCGCGGTGTCTGTGAGCGCGGTGTCTGTGAGCGCGGTGTCTGTGAGCGCGGTGTCTGTGGGCGCGGTGTCTGTGAGCGCGGTGTCTGTGGGCGCGGTGTCTGTGAGCGCGGTGTCTGTGGGCGCGGTGTCTGTGAGCGCGGTGTCTGTGGGCGCGGTGTCTGTGAGCGCGGTGTCTGTGGGCGCGGTGTCTGTGGGCGCGGTGTCTGTGAGCGCGGTGTCTGTGAGCACGGTGTCTGTGAGCGCGGTGTCTGTGGGCGCGGTGTCTGTGAGCGCGGTGTCTGTGAGCGCGGTGTCAGTGAGCGCGGTGTCTGCGAGCGCGGTGTCTGCGAGCGCGGTGTCTGTGAGCGCGGTGTCTGTGAGCGCGGTGTCTGTGGGCGCGGTGTCAGTGAGCGCGGTGTCTGTGAGCGCGGTGTCTGTGAGCGCGGTGTCTGTGAGCGCGGTGTCTGTGGGCGCGGTGTCTGTGAGCGCGGTGTCTGTGAGCGCGGTGTCTGTGGGCGCGGTGTCTGTGGGCGCGGTGTCTGTGAGCGCGGTGTCTGTGGCCGCGGTGTCTGTGGGCGCGGTGTCTGTGAGCGCGGTGTCTGTGGCCGCGGTGTCTGTGAGCGCGGTGTCTGTGAGCGCGGTGTCTGTGGGCGCGGTGTCTGTGAGCGCGGTGTCTGTGGCCGCGGTGTCTGTGAGCGTGGTGTCTGTGAGCGCGGTGTCTGTGAGCGCGGTGTCTGTGGGCGCGGTGTCTGTGAGCGCGGTGTCTGTGAGCGCGGTGTCTGTGAGCGCGGTGTCTGTGAGCGCGGTGTCTGTGAGCGCGGTGTCTGTGAGCGCGGTGTCTGTGAGCGCGGTGGCTGTGAGCGCGGTGTCTGTGAGCGCGGTGTCTGCGAGCGCGGTGTCTGTGAGCGCGGTGGCTGTGAGCGCGGTGTCTGTGAGCGCGGTGTCTGCGAGCGCGGTGTCTGTGTGCGCGGTGTCTGTGAGCGCGGTGTCTGTGAGCGCGGTGTCTGTGAGCGCGGTGTCTGTGAGCGCGGTGTCTGTGGGCTCGGTGTCTGTGAGCGCGGTGTCTGTGGGCTCGGTGTCTGTGAGCGCGGTGTCTGTGAGCGCGGTGTCTGTGAGCGCGGTGTCTGTGAGCGCGGTGTCTGTGAGCGCGGTGCCTGCGAGCGCGGTGTCTGTGAGCGCGGTGTCTGTGAGCGCGGTGTCTGTGGGCGCGGTGTCTGTGAGCGCGGTGTCTGTGGGCGCGGTGTCTGTGAGCGCGGTGTCTGTGAGCGCGGTGTCTGTGAGCGCGGTGTCTGTGAGCGCGGTGCCTGTGAGCGCGGTGTCTGTGAGCGCGGTGTCTGTGAGCGCGGTGTCTGTGAGCGCGGTGTCTGTGAGCGCGGTGTCTGTGAGCGCGGTGGCTGTGAGCGCGGTGTCTGAGAGCGCGGTGTCTGCGAGCGCGGTGTCTGTGTGCGCGGTGTCTGTGAGCGCGGTGTCTGTGAGCGCGGTGTCTGTGAGCGCGGTGTCTGTGAGCGCGGTGTCTGTGGGCTCGGTGTCTGTGAGCGCGGTGTCTGTGGGCTCGGTGTCTGTGAGCGCGGTGTCTGTGAGCGCGGTGTCTGTGAGCGCGGTGTCTGTGAGCGCGGTGTCTGTGGGCTCGGTGTCTGTGAGCGCGGTGTCTGTGAGCGCGGTGTCTGTGGGCGCGGTGTCTGTGAGCGCGGTGTCTGTGAGCGCGGTGTCTGTGAGCGCGGTGTCTGTGGGCGCGGTGTCTGTGAGCGCGGTGTCTGTGAGCGCGGTGTCTGTGGGCGCGGTGTCTGTGAGCGCGGTGTCTGTGAGCGCGGTGTCTGTGAGCGCGGTGTCTGTGAGCGCGGTGTCTGTGGGCGCGGTGTCTGTGAGCGCGGTGTCTGTGAGCGCGGTGTCTGTGGGCGCGGTGTCTGTGGGCGCGGTGTCTGCGAGCGCGGTGTCTGCGAGCGCGGTGTCTGCGGGCGCGGTGTCTGTGGGCGCGGTGTCTGTGAGCGCGGTGTCTGTGGCCGCGGTGTCTGTGAGCGCGGTGTCTGCGAGCGCGGTGTCTGTGAGCGCGGTGTCTGAGAGCGCGGTGGCTGTGAGCGCGGTGTCTGTGAGCGCGGTGTCTGCGAGCGCGGTGTCTGCGAGCGCGGTGTCTGTGAGCGCGGTGTCTGCGAGCGCGGTGTCTGCGAGCGCGGTGTCTGCGAGCGCGGTGTCTGTGAGCGCGGTGTCTGTGAGCGCGGTGTCTGTGAGCGCGGTGTCTGTGAGCGCGGTGTCTGTGAGCGCGGTGTCTGTGAGCGCGGTGTCTGTGGGCGCGGTGTCTGTGAGCGCGGTGTCTGCGAGCGCGGTGTCTGTGAGCGCGGTGTCTGTGAGCGCGGTGTCTGCGAGCGCGGTGTCTGTGAGCGCGGTGTCTGAGAGCGCGGTGTCTGCGAGCGCGGTGTCTGCGAGCGCGGTGTCTGCGAGCGCGGTGTCTGTGAGCGCGGTGTCTGTGGGCGCGGTGTCTGTGAGCGCGGTGTCTGTGAGCGCGGTGTCTGCGAGCGCGGTGTCTGCGAGCGCGGTGTCTGTGAGCGCGGTGTCTGTGAGCGCGGTGTCTGTGAGCGCGGTGTCAGTGAGCGCGGTGTCAGTGAGCGCGGTGTCTGTGAGCGCGGTGTCTGAGAGCGCGGTGCCTGTGAGCGCGGTGTCTGTGGGCGCGGTGTCTGTGGGCGCGGTGTCTGTGAGCGCGGTGTCTGTGGGCGCGGTGTCTGTGGGCGCGGTGTCTGTGGGCGCGGTGTCTGTGGGCGCGGTGTCTGTGGGCGCGGTGTCTGTGAGCGCGGTGTCTGTGAGCGCGGTGGCTGTGAGCGCGGTGTCTGCGGGCGCGGTGTCTGTGAGCGCGGTGTCTGTGAGCACGGTGTCTGTGAGCGCGGTGTCTGTGAGCGCGGTGTCTGTGAGCGCGGTGCCTGTGAGCGCGGTGTCTGTGAGCGCGGTGTCTGCGAGCGCGGTGTCTGCGAGCGCGGTGTCTGTGGGCGCGGTGTCTGCGGGCGCGGTGTCTGTGAGCGCGGTGTCTGTGAGCGCGGTGTCTGTGGCCGCGGTGTCTGCGAGCGCGGTGCCTGCGAGCGCGGTGTCTGCGAGCGCGGTGTCTGTGAGTGCGGTGTCTGTGGGCGCGGTGTCTGTGAGTGCGGTGTCTGTGAGCGCGGTGTCTGTGAGTGCGGTGTCTGTGAGCGCGGTGTCTGTGAGTGCGGTGTCTGTGAGCGCGGTGTCTGCGAGCGCGGTGCCTGCGAGCGCGGTGTCTGCGAGCGCGGTGCCTGCGAGCGCGGTGTCTGCGAGCGCGGTGTCTGTGAGTGCGGTGTCTGTGAGTGCGGTGTCTGTGAGCGCGGTGTCTGCGAGCGCGGTGCCTGCGAGCGCGGTGTCTGCGAGCGCGGTGTCTGTGAGTGCGGTGTCTGTGAGCGCGGTGTCTGCGAGCGCGGTGCCTGCGAGCGCGGTGTCTGTGAGCGCGGTGTCTGTGAGTGCGGTGTCTGTGGGCGCGGTGTCTGTGGCCGCGGTGTCTGTGAGCGCGGTGTCTGTGAGTGCGGTGTCTGTGAGCGCGGTGTCTGTGGGCGCGGTGTCTGTGAGTGCGGTGTCTGTGGGCGCGGTGTCTGTGAGTGCGGTGTCTGTGGGCGCGGTGTCTGTGGCCGCGGTGTCTGTGAGCGCGGTGTCTGTGAGTGCGGTGTCTGTGAGCGCGGTGTCTGTGAGCGCGGTGTCTGTGAGTGCGGTGTCTGTGAGTGCGGTGTCTGTGAGCGCGGTGTCTGTGAGCGCGGTGTCTGTGAGCGCGGTGTCTGTGGGCGCGGTGTCTGTGAGCGCGGTGTCTGTGGGCGCGGTGTCTGTGGGCGCGGTGTCTGTGGGCGCGGTGTCTGTGAGCGCGGTGTCTGTGAGCGCGGTGTCTGTGGGCGCGGTGTCTGTGAGCGCGGTGTCTGTGGGCGCGGTGTCTGTGGGCGCGGTGTCTGTGGGCGCGGTGTCTGTGAGCGCGGTGTCTGTGGGCGCGGTGTCTGTGGGCGCGGTGTCAGTGAGCGCGGTGTCTGTGAGCGCGGTGTCTGTGAGCGCGGTGTCTGCGGGCGCGGTGTCAGTGAGCGCGGTGTCTGTGAGCGCGGTGTCTGCGAGCGCGGTGTCTGTGGGCGCGGTGTCTGTGGGCGCGGTGTCTGTGAGTGCGGTGTCTGTGAGCGCGGTGTCTGTGAGCGCGGTGTCTGCGAGCGCGGTGTCTGTGAGCGCGGTGTCTGTGAGCGCGGTGTCTGCGGGCGCGGTGTCTGTGAGCGCGGTGTCTGTGAGTGCGGTGTCTGTGAGCGCGGTGTCTGTGAGCGCGGTGCCTGTGAGCGCGGTGTCAGTGAGCGCGGTGTCTGTGAGCGCGGTGTCTGCGAGCGCGGTGCCTGCGAGCGCGGTGTCTGTGAGCGCGGTGTCTGTGAGCGCGGTGTCTGTGGGCGCGGTGTCTGTGGGCGCGGTGTCTGTGGGCGCGGTGTCTGTGGCCGCGGTGTCTGTGAGCGCGGTGTCTGTGAGCGCGGTGTCTGTGAGCGCGGTGTCTGTGAGCGCGGTGTCTGTGAGCGCGGTGTCTGTGAGCGCGGTGTCTGTGTGCGCGGTGTCTGTGGGCGCGGTGTCTGGGAGCGCGGTGTCTGTGGGCGTGGTGTCTGTGGGCGCGGTGTCTGTGAGCGCGGTGTCTGTGGGCGCGGTGTCTGTGAGTGCGGTGTCTGTGGGCGTGGTGTCTGTGGGCGCGGTGTCAGTGGGCGTGGTGTCTGTGGGCGCGGTGTCAGTGGGCGCGGTGTCTGTGAGCGCGGTGTCTGTGAGCGCGGTGTCTGCGAGCGCGGTGTCAGTGAGCGCGGTGTCTGTGGGCGCGGTGTCTGTGGGCGCGGTGTCAGTGGGCGCGGTGTCTGTGAGCGCGGTGTCTGTGAGCGCGGTGTCTGTGAGCGCGGTGTCTGTGAGCGCGGTGTCTGTGAGCGCGGTGTCTGTGAGCGCGGTGTCTGTGGGCGCGGTGTCTGTGGGCGCGGTGTCTGTGAGCGCGGTGTCTGTGAGCGCGGTGTCTGTGGGCGCGGTGTCTGTGGGCGCGGTGTCTGTGAGCGCGGTGTCTGTGGGCGCGGTGTCTGTGGGCGCGGTGTCAGTGAGCGCGGTGTCTGTGAGCGCGGTGTCAGTGAGCGCGGTGTCTGTGAGCGCGGTGTCTGCGAGCGCGGTGTCTGTGGGCGCGGTGTCTGTGGGCGCGGTGTCTGTGGGCGCGGTGTCTGCGAGCGCGGTGCCAGTGAGCGCGGTGTCTGCGAGCGCGGTGTCTGTGGGCGCGGTGCCTGTGAGCGCGGTGTCTGTGGGCGCGGTGCCTGTGAGCGCGGTGTCTGTGGGCGCGGTGTCTGTGGGCGCGGTGTCTGTGAGCGCGGTGTCTGCGAGCGCGGTGCCTGTGAGCGCGGTGCCTTTGGGCGCGGTGTCTGTGGGCGTGGTGTCTGTGAGCGCGGGTACCAGTGAGCGCGGTGTCTGTGGGCGCGGTGTCTGTGAGCGCGGTGTCTGTGAGCGCGGTGTCTGTGTGCGCGGTGTCTGTGAGCGCGGTGTCTGTGTGCGCGGTGTCTGTGAGCGCGGTGTCTGTGTGCGCGGTGTCTGTGTGCGCGGTGTCTGTGGGCGCGGTGTCTGTGTGCGCGGTGTCTGTGAGCGCGGTGTCTGTGAGCGCGGTGTCTGTGAGCGCGGTGTCTGTGAGCGCGGTGTCTGTGGGCGCGGTGTCTGTGGGCGCGGTGTCTGTGTGCGCGGTGTCTGTGAGCGCGGTGTCTGTGAGCGCGGTGTCTGTGAGCGCGGTGTCTGTGAGCGCGGTGTCTGTGGGCGCGGTGCCTGTGAGCGCGGTGTCTGTGAGCGCGGTGTCTGTGAGCGCGGTGTCTGTGTGCGCGGTGTCTGTGTGCGCGGTGTCTGTGTGCGCGGTGTCTGTGGGCGCGGTGTCTGTGAGCGCGGTGTCTGTGAGCGCGGTGTCTGTGAGCGCGGTGTCTGTGAGCGCGGTGTCTGTGTGCGCGGTGTCTGTGTGCGCGGTGTCTGTGTGCGCGGTGTCTGTGGGCGCGGTGTCTGTGTGCGCGGTGTCTGTGAGCGCGGTGTCAGTGAGCGCGGTGTCTGTGAGCGCGGTGTCTGTGAGCGCGGTGTCTGCGAGCGCGGTGTCTGTGGGCGCGGTGTCTGTGAGCGCGGTGTCTGTGAGCGCGGTGTCTGTGAGTGCGGTGTCTGTGGGCGCGGTGTCTGTGAGCGCGGTGTCTGTGAGCGCGGTGTCTGCGAGCGCGGTGTCTGTGGGCGCGGTGTCTGTGAGCGCGGTGTCAGTGAGCGCGGTGTCTGTGAGCGCGGTGTCTGTGAGCGCGGTGTCTGTGAGCGCGGTGTCTGTGGGCGCGGTGTCTGTGAGCGCGGTGTCTGCGAGCGCGGTGTCTGTGAGCGCGGTGTCTGCGAGCGCGGTGTCAGTGAGCGCGGTGTCTGTGAGCGCGGTGTCTGTGAGCGCGGTGTCTGCGAGCGCGGTGTCTGTGAGCGCGGTGTCTGTGAGCGCGGTGTCTGTGAGCGCGGTGTCTGTGAGCGCGGTGTCTGTGAGCGCGGTGTCTGTGAGCGCGGTGTCTGTGAGCGCGGTGTCTGTGAGCGCGGTGTCTGTGGGCGCGGTGTCTGTGAGCGCGGTGTCTGCGAGCGTGGTGTCTGTGAGCGCGGTGTCTGCGAGCGCGGTGTCAGTGAGCGCGGTGTCTGTGAGCGCGGTGTCTGTGAGCGCGGTGTCTGTGAGCGCGGTGTCTGTGGGCGCGGTGTCTGTGTGCGCGGTGTCTGTGGGCGCGATGTCTGTGAGCGCGGTGTCTGTGAGCGCGGTGTCTGTGAGCGCGGTGTCTGTGAGCGCGGTGTCTGTGAGCGCGGTGTCTGTGGGCGCGGTGTCTGTGAGCGCGGTGTCTGTGAGCGCGGTGTCTGTGAGCGCGGTGTCTGTGAGCGCGGTGTCTGTGAGCGCGGTGTCTGTGAGCGCGGTGTCTGTGAGCGCGGTGTCTGTGGGCGCGGTGTCTGTGAGCGTGGTGTCAGTGAGCGCGGTGTCTGTGGGCGCGGTGTCTGTGAGCGCGGTGTCTGTGAGCGCGGTGTCTGTGGGCGCGGTGTCTGTGAGCGCGGTGTCTGTGGGCGCGGTGTCTGTGAGCGCGGTGTCTGTGAGCGCGGTGTCAGTGAGCGCGGTGTCTGTGTGCGCGGTGTCTGTGAGCGCGGTGTCTGTGAGCGCGGTGTCTGTGAGCGCGGTGTCTGCGAGCGCGGTGTCTGTGAGCGCGGTGTCTGTGAGCGCGGTGTCTGTGAGCGCGGTGTCTGTGAGCGCGGTGTCAGTGAGCGCGGTGTCTGTGAGCGCGGTGTCTGTGAGCGCGGTGTCTGCGAGCGCGGTGTCTGTGAGCGCGGTGTCAGTGAGCGCGGTGTCTGCGAGCGCGGTGTCTGTGAGCGCGGTGTCAGTGAGCGCGGTGACTGTGAGCGCGGTGTCTGTGAGCGCGGTGTCTGTGAGCGCGGTGTCTGTGAGCGCGGTGACTGTGAGCGCGGTGTCAGTGAGCGCGGTGACTGTGAGCGCGGTGTCAGTGAGCGCGGTGTCTGCGAGCGCGGTGTCTGTGGGCGCGGTGTCTGTGAGCGCGGTGTCTGTGAGCGCGGTGTCTGCGAGCGCGGTGTCTGTGAGCGCGGTGTCTGTGGGCGCGGTGTCTGTGAGCGCGGTGTCTGTGGGCGCGGTGTCTGTGAGCGCGGTGTCTGTGAGCGCGGTGTCTGTGAGCGCGGTGTCTGTGAGCGCGGTGTCAGTGAGCGCGGTGTCTGCGAGCGCGGTGTCTGTGAGCGCGGTGTCTGTGAGCGCGGTGTCTGTGAGCGCGGTGTCTGCGAGCGCGGTGTCTGTGAGCGCGGTGTCTGTGGGCGCGGTGTCTGTGAGCGCGGTGTCTGTGGGCGCGGTGTCTGTGAGCGCGGTGTCTGTGGGCGCGGTGTCTGTGAGCGCGGTGTCTGTGGGCGCGGTGTCTGTGAGCGCGGTGTCTGTGGGCGCGGTGTCTGTGAGCGCGGTGTCTGTGGGCGCGGTGTCTGTGAGCGCGGTGTCTGCGAGCGCGGTGTCTGTGAGCGCGGTGTCTGTGGGCGCGGTGTCTGTGAGCGCGGTGTCTGTGGGCGCGGTGTCTGTGAGCGCGGTGTCTGTGAGCGCGGTGCCTGTGAACGCGGTGTCTGTGAGCGCGGTGTCTGTGAGCGCGGTGTCTGTGAGCGCGGTGTCTGTGAGCGCGGTGTCTGTGAGCGCGGTGCCTGTGAGCGCGGTGTCTGTGAGCGCGGTGTCTGTGAGCGCGGTGTCTGTGAGCGCGGTGTCTGTGAGCGCGGTGTCTGTGGGCGCGGTGTCTGTGGGCGCGGTGTCTGTGGGCGCGGTGTCAGTGAGCGCGGTGTCTGTGGGCGCGGTGTCTGTGAGCGCGGTGTCTGTGAGCGCGGTGTCTGTGAGCGCGGTGTCTGTGGGCGCGGTGTCTGTGTGCGCGGTGTCTGTGGGCGCGGTGTCTGCGAGCGCGGTGTCTGTGAGCGCGGTGTCTGTGAGCGCGGTGTCTGTGAGCGCGGTGTCTGTGGGCGCGGTGTCTGTGAGCGCGGTGTCTGTGGGCGCGGTGTCTGTGAGCGCGGTGTCAGTGGGCGCGGTGTCTGTGGGCGCGGTGTCTGTGGGCGCGGTGTCTGTGTGCGCGGTGTCTGTGAGCGCGGTGTCTGTGAGCGCGGTGTCTGTGAGCGCGGTGTCTGTGAGCGCGGTGTCTGTGGGCGCGGTGTCTGTGAGCGCGGTGTCTGTGAGCGCGGTGTCTGTGTGCGCGGTGTCTGTGGGCGCGGTGTCTGGGAGCGCGGTGTCTGTGGGCGTGGTGTCTGTGAGCGCGGTGCCAGTGAGCGCGGTGTCTGTGAGCGCGGTGTCTGCGAGCGCGGTGTCTGCGAGCGCGGTGTCTGTGAGCGCGGTGTCTGTGAGCGCGGTGTCTGCGAGCGCGGTGTCTGCGAGCGCGGTGTCTGTGAGCGCGGTGTCTGTGAGCGCGGTGTCTGTGTGCGCGGTGTCTGTGGGCGCGGTGTCTGGGAGCGCGGTGTCTGTGGGCGTGGTGTCTGTGAGCGCGGTGCCAGTGAGCGCGGTGTCTGTGAGCGCGGTGTCTGTGAGCGCGGTGTCTGTGGGCGCGGTGTCTGTGGGCGTGGTGTCTGTGGGCGCGGTGTCTGTGAGCGCGGTGCCAGTGAGCGCGGTGTCTGTGGGCGCGGTGTCTGTGGGCGCGGTGTCTGTGAGCGCGGTGTCTGTGGGCGCGGTGTCTGTGAGCGCGGTGTCTGTGAGCGCGGTGTCTGTGAGCGCGGTGTCTGCGAGCGCGGTGTCTGTGAGCGCGGTGTCTGTGAGCGCGGTGTCTGCGAGCGCGGTGTCTGTGAGCGCGGTGTCTGTGAGCGCGGTGTCTGTGAGCGCGGTGCCAGTGAGCGCGGTGTCTGTGGGCGCGGTGTCTGTGAGCGCGGTGTCTGTGAGCGCGGTGTCTGCGAGCGCGGTGTCTGTGAGCGCGGTGTCTGTGAGCGCGGTGTCTGCGAGCGCGGTGTCTGTGAGCGCGGTGTCTGTGAGCGCGGTGTCTGTGGGCACGGTGTCTGTGAGCGCGGTGTCTGTGAGCGCGGTGCCAGTGAGCGCGGTGTCTGTGAGCGCGGTGGAGCAAGATCTAATCAGAGTTTTGGAATAGAATTGGATGATTATCTGAAAAGGGAGAATGTACAGGATGACTGGGGAAAGGCAGGCATTGGGTGGGCTGCTCATTCAGAGAGCTAGCACAGGTATTACAGATTGAATGGCCTCGTGCTGTGCTGTCACGTTCTGTGGTTCAGGCAGTTCTGTGCCAAATACAGGCTCCGACTTGGATCGCGTTGCTCGCTGCCCCCAGCTCCACACACTCCTTACCTCAGCTTGCTTCTTCCTCAACTCCCCTTTCTCAATGTTTGAAGACAAGCTTTGTGGCCTCGGTTTGGCGATGTGGATCAGCGATGCCTGAATCTTCGCCATCAGCTCTTCATTTTTCCTCTTTGCTTCTCGGAGCTGAAATGAGTGAATAGAAATGGAGGTTAGAATGGCACGAAGCATCGCTTTCTCCCTCTTTCCCAATCTCTCCCAGTACAGTACATCCACTGCTTCTCCTTTATCCACAGCACATGTAACTTTCTCATAGACTCTCCGGCACGGAGACACAGGCCCTTTGGCCCAAACTGGTCTATGCTGACCAAAAAGCCCACTGAAGCTTAACCCCATTTGCCTGCATTTGGCCCCTATCGCTCCAAACCTTTCCTATCCATGTATCTGTCCAAATGCCTTTTCAATGTTGTCAATGTCGCTGCCTCTACCACTTCCTCCAGCAGCTCATTCCACACACGTCCCACCCTCGGTGTAAAAACGTTGCTCCTCAGCTTCCCATTAATTCTTTCCCCTCTTAACTTAAACCTCTGCCCTCTCGTTCTGGATTCCCCAACCCTGGGAAAAAGACTGAGCGCATCCACCCTACCCATGCCTCTCATGATCTTATCCACCTCTATAAGATCACCCCTCAGTCTCCTGCGCTCCAAAGAAAAAAGTCCCCAGCCTGTCCAATCCCTCCCTGTAACTCAGTCCCTGGCAACATCCCTGTAAATCTCTTCTGCCTCTCTCCAGGTTAATAACATCTTTCCTGTAGCAAGGCGACCGAAACTGACCACAATACTCCAGGTGCGGCCTCACCAACATCCTGTCCAACTGCAACATAACGTCCCAACTTCGATACTCAATGCCCTGACTGATGAAGGCCAGCAGGCCAAAAGCCTTCTTCACTGTCCTATCTACCTGTGACTCCGCCTTTAGACAACCGTGCACCTGAACTCCAAGGTGTCTCTGTTGCACGATACTCCCTAGGGCCCTACCATTCACTGTGAAAGTCCGACCTTGATTTGACTTTCCAAAATGCAACACCTCACACTTATCTGTATTGAACTCCATTTGCCACTTCTCGGCCCACTTCCCCAGCTGATCAAGATCCTGTTACAATTTTTGATAACCTTCTTCACTGTCTACAACACCACCTATTTTAGTGTCATCTGCAAACTTACTGATCATTCTTTGTACATTCTCATCCAAATCGTTGATAGAGATAACAAACAGCACTGGGCCCGGCACTGACCCTGAGGCACACCACGAGTCTCCAATAACTCCAATGGCATTTGTCTAGTCCTTTTGTACGGACGGAATTCCGCTGGAAATCGTCAGGGCCCACAGGTCACTCCGGCCAAAGCCCAGGGAGTTGCCGAGGGCGATAATAGCCAATCTGCACAGTTAACAGGAACAGAAGAGGATCCTGCGCTGGGCTCAGCAGCCAAAGGCGAGCAGCTGGGAGGGACACAAGATACGTGTATACAAGGACATTGGGGTGGACCTGGCGAAGCGCAGGGCCGAGTTCAACCATGTGGAGTCGGCCCTGTACAAAAACAATGTTAGATTCAGGATGTTATTCCCAGCCAGATTCTGGATGATGTACCAGCACACGTAGGAAAAACTGTGAGAGAAAAAACGAGACGGGCTGGGAAACAGAATGGGAGACCGTGAAAGAGGGACAGAAACCATGAAACAGACCAGGGTGTGGGGGAGACTAGAGAGAATGCGAAAGTGACTGGGAGAGGGAGAGAGACTGGGAAACAGGGAGAGAGAGACTGAAAAGGAGGGGGAGAGAGAGAAAGAGAGAGGTAGAAAACAGGAGTAGGTGACCATTCAGCCTGCTCCGTCATTCAATCAGATCATAGTTAGGGGAATAGATAGGAGATTCCGTGGGAACGAGAGAGACTCTGTAAGGCAGGAATTCAGGGAGCTAGGGTGGAAACTTAGATCTCGGACAAACAGAGTTATTATCTCTGGGTTGTTACCCGTGCCACGTGATAGCGAGACGAGGAATAGGGAGAGAGAGGAGTTCAACACGTGGCTACAGGGATGGTGCAGGAGGGAGGGTTTCAGATTTCTGGATAATTGGGGCTCATTCTGGGGTCGGTGGGACTTCTACAAACGGGATGGTCTACACCTGGACCAGAGGGGTACCAATATCCTGGGGGGGGGAATTTGCTAATGCTCTTCGGGAGGGTTTAAACTAGTTCAGCAGGGGCTTGGGAACCTGAATTGTAGCTCCAGTATACAGGAGGTTGAGAGGAGTGAGGTCATGAGTAAGGTTTCAAAGTTGCAGGAGTGTACCGGCAGGCAGGAAGGTGGTTTAAAGTATGTCTTCTTCAATGCCAGGAGCATCCGGAATAAGGTGGGTGAACTTGCGGCATGGGTTGGTACCTGGGACTTCGATGTTGTGGCCATTTTGGAGACATGGATAGAGCAGGGACAGGAATGGTTGTTGCAGGTGCCGGGGTTTAGATATTTCAGTAAGCTCAGGGAAGGTGGTAAAAGAGGGGGAGGGGTGGCATTGTTAGTCAAGGACAGTATTACAGTGGCAGAAAGAACGCTTGATGAGGACTCGTCTACTGAGGTAGTATGGGCTGAGGTTAGAAACAGGAAAGGAGAGGTCACCCTGTTAGGGGTTTTCTATAGGCCTCCGAAAAGTTCCAGAGATGTCGAGGACAGGATTGCAAAGATGATTCTCGATAGGAGCGAAAGCAATAGGGTAGTTGTTATGGGGGACTTTAACTTTCCATATATTGACTGGAAACTCTGCAGTTCGAGTATTTTAGATGGGTCCGTTTTTGTCCAATGTGTGCAGGAAGGTTTCCTGACACAGTATGTAGATAGGCCAACGAGAGGCGAGGCCATATTGGATTTGGTACTGGGTAATGTACCAGGACAGGTGTTAGATTTGGAGGTAGGTGAGCACTTTGGTGATAGTGACCACAATTTGATTACGTTTACTTTAGTGATGGAAAGGGATAGGTATATACCGCAGGGCAAGAGTTATATCTGGGGGAAAGGCAATTATGATGCGATGAGGCAAGACTTAGGATGCATCGGATGGAGAGGCAAACTGCAGGGGATGGGCACAATGGAATTGTGGAGCTTGTTCAAGGAACAGCTACTGCGTGTCCTTGATAAGTATGTACCTGTCAGGCAGGGAGGAAGTGGTCGAGCAAGGGAACCGTGGTTTACTAAAGCAGTCAAAACACTTGTCAAGAGGAAGAAGGAGACTTATGTAAAGATGAGACATGAAGGTTCAGTTAGGGCGCTCGAGAGTTACAAGTTAGCTAGGAAGGACCTAAAGAGAGAGCTAAGAAGAGCCAGGAGGGGACATGAGAAGTCTTTGGCAGGTAGGATCAAGGATAACCCTAAAGCTTTCTACAGATATGTCAGGAATAAACGAATGACTAGGGTAAGAGTAGGGCCAGTCAAGGACAGTAGTGGGAAGTTGTGCTTGGAGTCCGAGGAGATAGGAGAGGTGCTAAATGAATATTTTTTGTCAGTATTCACACAGGAGAAAGACAATGTTGTCAAGGAGAATACTGAGATTCAGGCTACTAGACTAGAAGGGCTTGAAGCTCATAAGGAGGTGTTATCTATTTTCACACTTTCCATAATTGCTAAGTCCCCTGGGCCGGATGGGATTTATCCTAGGATTCTCTGGGAAGCTAGGGAGGAGATTGCTGAGCCTTTGGCTTTGATCTTTAAGTCATCTTTGTCTACAGGAATAGTGCCAGAAGACTGGAGGATAGCAAATGTTGTCCCCTTGTTCAAGAAGGGGAGTAGAGACAACCCCGGTAACTATAGACCAGTGAGCCTTACGTCTGTTGTGGGCAAAATCTTGGAAAGGTTTATAAGAGATAGGATGTATAATCATCTGGAAAGGAATAATTTGATTAGAGATAGTCAACACCGTTTTGTGAAGGGTAGGTCGTGCCTCACAAACCTTGTTGAGTTCTTGGAGAAGGTGACCAAACAGGTGGATGAGGGTAAAGCAGTTGATGTGGTGTATATGGATTTCAGTAAAGCGTTTGATAAGGTTCCCCACGGTAGGCTACTGCAGAAAATACGGAGGCATGGGATTCAGGGTGATTCAGCAGTTTGGATCAGAAATTGGCTAGCTGGAAGAAGACAAAGGGTGGTGGTTGATGGGAAATGTTAAGATTGGAGTCCAGATACTAGTGGTGGACCACAAGGATCTGTTTTGGGGCCACTGCTGTTTGTCATTTTTATAAATGACCTGGAGGAGGGCGTAGAAGGATGGGTGAGTAAATTTGAAGATGACACTAAAGTCGGTGGAGTTGTGGACAGTGCGGAAGGATGTTACAAGTTACAAAGGGACATAGATAAGCTGCAGCGCTGGGCTGAGAGGTGGCAAATGGAGTTTAATGCAGAAAAGTGTGAGGTGGTTCATTTTGGAAGGAATAACAGGAAGACAGAATACTGGGCTAATGGTAAGATTCTTGGCAGTGTGGATGAACAGAGAGATCTCGGTGTCCATGTACATAGATCCCTGAAAGTTGCCACCCAGGTTGAGAGGGTTGTTAAGAAGGCATACGGTGTGTTAGCTTTTATTGGTAGAGGGATTGAGTTTCAGAGCTATGAGGTCATGTTGCAGCTGTATAAAACTCTGGTGCGGCCGCATTTGGAGTATTACGTGCAATTCTGGTCGCCGCATTATAGGAAGGATGTGGAAGCATTGGAAAGGGTGCAGAGGAGATTTACCAGAATGTTGCCTGGTGTAGAGGGAAGATCTTATGAGGAAAGGCTGAGGGACTTGAAGCTGTTTTCGTTAGAGAGAAGAAGGTTAAGAGGTGACTTAATTGAGGCATACAAGATGATCAGAGGATTGGATAGGGTGGACAGTGAGAGCCTTTTTCCTCGGATGGTGATGTCTAGCACGAGGGGACAAAGCTTTAAATTGAGGGGAGATAGATATGACAGATGTCAGAGGTAGGTTCTTTACTCAGAGAGTAGTAAGGGCGTGGAATGCCCTGCCTGCAACAGTAGTGGACTCGCCAACACTAAGGGCATTCAAATGGTCATTGGATAGACATATGGACGAGGGCCGAAGGGCCTGTACTGCGCTGTAATGTTCTATGATAGGCGAGATACGAAATGAATATTTTTTGTCAGTATTCACTCAGGAAAAAGATAATGTTGTGGAGGAGAATGCTGAGACCCAGGCTATTAGACTAGATGGCATTGAGGTACGTAGGGAAGAGGTGTTGGCAATTCTGGACAGGCTGAAAATAGATAAGTCCCCGGGGCCTGATAGGATTTATCCTAGGATTCTCTGGGAGGCCAGGGAAGAGATTGCTGGACCTTTGGCTTTGATTTTTATGTCATCATTGGCTACAGGAATAGTGCCAGAGGACTGGAGGATAGCAAATGTGGTCCCTTTGTTCAAAAAGGGGAGCAGAGACAACCCCGGCAACTATAGACCGGTGAGCCTCACGTCTGTAGTGGGTAAAGTCTTGGAGGGGATTATAAGAGACAAGATTTATAATCATCTAGATAGGAATAATATGATCAGGGATAGTCAGCATGGCTTTGTGAAGGGTAGGTCATGCCTCACAAACCTTATCGAGTTCTTTGAGAAGGTGACTGAACAGGTAGATGAGGGTAGAGCAGTTGATGTGGTGTATATGGATTTCAGCAAAGCGTTTGATAAGGTTCCCCACGGTAGGCTACTGCAGAAAATACGGAGGCTGGGCATTGAGGGTGGTTTAGAGATGTGGATCAGAAATTGGCTAGCTGAAAGAAGACAGAGGGTGGTGGTTGATGGGAAATGTTCAGAATGGAGTTCAGTTACAAGTGGCGTACCACAAGGATCTGTTCTGGGGCCGTTGCTGTTTGTCATTTTTATCAATGACCTAGAGGAAGGCGCAGAAGGGTGGGTGAGTAAATTTGCAGACGACACTAAAGTCGGTGGTGTTGTCGACAGTGTGGAAGGATGTAGCAGGTTACAGAGGGACATAGATAAGCTGCAGAGCTGGGCTGAGGGGTGGCAAATGGAGTTTAATGTAGAAAAGTGTGAGGTGATTCACTTTGGAAGGAATAACAGGAATGCGGAATATTTGGCTAATGGTAAAGATCTTGGAAGTGTGGATGAGCAGAGGGATCTAGGGTCCATGTACATAGATCCCTGAAAGTTGCCACCCAGGTTGATAGGGTTGTGAAGAAGGCCTATGGAGTGTTGGCCTTTATTGGTAGAGGGATTGAGTTCCGGAGTCAGGAGGTCATGTTGCAGCTGTACAAAACTCTGGTACGGCCGCATTTGGAGTACTGCGTACAGTTCTGGTCACCGCATTATAGGAAGGACGTGGAGGCTTTGGAGCGGGTGCAGAGGAGATTTACCAGGATGTTGCCTGGTATGGAGGGAAAATCTTATGAGGAAAGGCTGATGGACTTGAGGTTGTTTTCGTTGGAGAGAAGAAGGTTAAGGGGAGACTTAATAGAGGCATACAAAATGATCAGGGGGTTAGATAGAGTGGACAGTGAAAGCCTTCTCCCGCGGATGGAAATGGCTGGCACGAGGGGACATAGCTTTAAACTGAGGGGTAATAGATATAGAACAGAGGTCAGAGGTAGGTTCTTTACGCAGAGTGGTGAGGCCGTGGAATGCCCTACCTGCAACAGTAGTGAACTCGCCAACATTGAGGGCATTTAAAAGTTTATTGGATAAACATATGGATGATAATGGCATAGTGTAGGTTAGATGGCTTTTGTTTCAGTGCAACATCGTGGGCCGAAGGGCCTGTACTGTGCTGTATCGTTCTATGTTCAATGGATGATCTCTTCCTGCTCTCAAATCCACCTCCCACCTCATGGTTTCAGTCCCTCTTTCACGGTCTCCCATTCTGTTTCACAGCCCGTCTCTTTTTCTCTCAGTTTTTCGCACTCTTTCTCTCTCCTCCCCCAGTCTCTCTCTCCTTATTTCTGAGTTGGTCTCTCACCCTGTCCCTCTCTCTGCTCTCTATTGATTCCAGTCTTCCTCTCTATCTCAGTCTCTCTCTCTCTCTCATAGATATATATATATACCCAGTCTCTCTCTCTACATATATATATATATATATATATATATATAGTGAGAAGTCTTACACCAGGTTGAAGTCCAACAGTTTTGTTTCAAACACTAGCTTTCGGAGCGCTGCTCCTTCCTCAGGTGAGTGCTCCTGAAGGAGCAGCGCTCCGAAACAAACCTGTTGGACTTTAACCTGGTGTTGTCAGACTTCTTACTGAGCTCACCCTGATGTGTTAGGCAGGTAGGTTCGATGTGGACTGCACTCGATGCAGGGAAGTTATAAACAGACGTCTAACACTGGAGAAGATCCAACACTGTTTTATTCAACGATAGAACTGATATACATATTCAGCTGTGGGTCGACACTATACTAATCTGACTAGTGACCTTGTAGTAGCCTGACCAGACTTACTAGCTACCGCATGGTGTTTGCACTGTGCTAGCTCGTGGACTCTGACTGTCTCAGTGGCTGGGTCCACAGAGAGCGGGAAACCTAGTGCCCTCTGCCTTTATAGTGGTAGTGTCCTGTCTGGTGATTGGCTGTGCTGTGTTGTGTGCTTACTGGTCATCCTGTGTGTCAATCACTGCCTGTCTGCATCTCATTATATACATGAGTGGATATTATGACACACCCCAGTCCAAAGCCGGCATCTCCCCATCCCAGTCTCACTCGATTTCAATCTCTCTCTCTCTCACTCTTTATCCCTGTTTCCCTCTCTCTCTCTTTCCCTGTCTCACTCCCAGTGTCTCTCTCTCTCTCTATTTCCGTCTCTATCTTTATCTCAATTTCTCACTCTCTCTTTCTCTCTATCCCAGTCTCTCTCTCTGAATCGCAGTCTCTCTCTCTGGTAATACCAGGTATTGCGGTACATGAGAGGTGAATGACCATTGGCTGGATCTATCCCAGTCTCTCTCTCTCTCTATCCCAGTCTCTCTCTCTCTATCCCAGTCTCTCTCTCTCTATCGCAGTCTCTTCCTCTCTCTATCCCTGTCTCTCTCTCTCTCTATCGCAGTCTCGCTCTCTCTATCGCAGTCTCTCTCTCTATCGCAGTCTCTCCCTCTCTATCGCAGTCTCTCTCTCTCTATCCCAGTCTCTCTCTCTCTCTATCCCAGTCTCTCTCTCTCTCTATCCCAGTCTCTCTCTCTCTCTATCCCAGTCTCTCTCTCTCTCTCTCTCGATCCCAATCTCACTCTCTCTACCCCACTCTCTCTCTCTCTATCCCAGTCTCTCTCTCTCTATCCCAGTCTCTCTCTCTCTCTATCGCAGTCTCTCTCTCTCTATCGCAGTCTCTCTCTCTTTATCCCAGTCTCTCTCTCTTTATCCCAGTCTCTCCCTCTCTATCGCAGTCTCTCTCTCTCTATCCCAGTCTCTCTCTCTCTCTCTCTATCCCAGTCTCTCTCTCTCTCTATCCCAGTCTCTCTCTCTCTATCCCAGTCTCTCTCTCTCTATCCCAGTCACTCTCTCTCTATCCGTCTCTCTCTCTCTCTCTATCGCAGTCTCACTCTCTCTATCCGTCTCTCTCTCTCTCTCTCCCCATCCCAGTCTCTCTCTCTCTTTCTCTCTATCCCAGTCTCTCTCTCTATCCAAATCTCACTCTCTCTACCCCAGTCTCTCTCTCTATCCCAGTCTCTCTCTCTCTATCACAGTCTCTCTCTCTCTCTCTCTATCCCAGTCTCTCTCTCTCTCGCAGTCTATCTCTATCGCAGTCTTCTCTCTCTATCGCAGTCTCTCTCTCTCTCTCTCTATCCCAGTCTCTCTCTCTCTCTATCCCAGTCTCTCTCTCTCTCTCTATATCCCAGTCTCTCTCTCTCTATCCCAGTCTCTCTCTCTCTATCCAAGTCTCTCTCTCTCTCTATCCCAGTCTCTCTCTCTATCCCAGTCTCTCTCTCTCTCTATCGCAGTCTCTCTCTCTGTGGTAGTATGCATTAGGGGTCATGTGGGACTGTGAAGCCGTGATGTCATTGGCTGACAGATCCCGGGTCCTGGTTGGCCGTTGACCTCTAGCTCCGCCCTGAAGGCGGAGTATAAGAACCAGGAGTCCTCCCCCGCAGGCCAGTCTACTACTGAACTGCGGGGGAACAGTCACACTTAATAAAGCCTCATCGACTTCACTCTATTCGTCTCTCGGAGTCTTTGTGCGCTACAATTTATTAAGCGTGACTAAAGGACTATGGAGCTCAGGATCATCCCGGAATGCCCGAGGATCAGCCCCCACGCAGTGAATGCAGCAGCAGTTTTTAAACACTGGCAGACTTGTTTCGAGGCCTACCTCAGAACGGCCCCCGGCCGGGTCACAGAAGACCAAAAACTACAGGTCCTGCACTTGAGGTTAAGCACGGAGATTTTCTCTCTCATCGAAGACGCAGAGGATTTCCAGACCGCGTTCGCAGCACTAAAAAGTCTCTATGTTCGCCCAGTAAACCAGATCTACGCTCGCTATCAACTCGCAACGAGACGGCAAAGTCCCGGAGAATCGATAGATGAATTCTACGCCGCGCTACTAATTTTGGGACGAGCCTGCAGCTGCCCGCCGGTGAACGCAAATGAACACACGGACATGTTAATGCGCGATACTTTTGTGGCAGGTATGAATTCCTCCAAAATCCGCCAAAGACTTTTAGAAAAAGAGTCGCTAGGACTCTCAGAGGCACGGGCCTTAGCAGCCTCCCTAGACGTGGCCGCGCGAAACACCCGCGCCTACGGCACCGCGCGGCAGCCCATTGGGCCCCGTCCGCACCCGTCGCGACAAAACCACCCCCCCCCGCCCCCCCCCGGACACCCCACAGACTTGCGCGGTTCAAACGCCAAGTCGCACCGGGGGAGCCCGCTGCTATTTCTGCGGCCAGGCGAAACACCCCTGGCAGCGCTGCCCGGCCCGCGCAGCGATCTGTAAGAGCTGCGGGAAAAAGGGCCATTTCGCGGCTGTGTGCCGGTCCCGGGAGGTCGCCACGGTCCCAGGAGAACAGGGAGCGCTGTACGCCTTTTTCGCTTCCCAACCCCCCCAGCGCCCCATGTACGACCCGCAGGAGCAACCACCTTGGGTCCCGACCACCGCTCTCCCCAGAGAACAGGGAGCCCTGCACGCCTTTTACGCTCCCCAACCCACCCCCACGCCCCATGTATGACCCGCCAGCGCTACCACTTTGGGTCCCGGCCACAACTGTCCCCAGAGAAGAGGGAGTCCTGCGTGTTCCTAACGCTCCCCAACCCCCCCAGCGCCCCATGTGCGACCCGCAGGCGCCGCCATTTTGGGTCCCAGCCACCACGAGGGGAGGTGGGGCGCCGCCATCTTGGACCACCCCAGACCTGTACGACGCATGGGGACGGCCATTTTGTCCACCCCCGCCGCCATCTTGTGACCCCCCAGCCATGTGCGATGCATGGGGGCAGCCATCTTGTTCACCCCTGACGCCATCTTGGACGGCAACAACGGACCCCAGCGTCGACGGCTCCACGGGGTTCGAAGAAGACGCTCAACCATTACAACCACGGCTGGCTTCAATGACGCTGGACCAAGCACGGCCCCGGACGCTCCAGACGACGACAACAACGGTGCTGATAAACGGGCACGAGACACCATGCCTGGTCGACTCCGGGAGCACGGAGAGCTTTATCCACCCCGACACAGTAAGACGCTGTTCTTTGACCATCCGTCCCAGCGCACAAAAGATTTCCCTAGCTGCAGGATCCCACTCCGTACAGATCAAAGGCTTCTGCATAGTTACCCTAACGGTGCAAGGGAGGGAGTTCAAAAACTACAGGCTCTACGTCCTTCCCCAACTCTGCGCCCCCACATTACTGGGATTAGACTTCCAGTGCAATCTACAGAGCCTAACCTTCAAATTCGGCGGCCCAATACCCCCACTCACTGTCTGCAGCCTCGCAACCCTCAAGGTTCAGCCCCCATCCTTGTTTGCAAACCTCACCCCGGATTGCAAACCCGTCGCCACTAGGAGCAGACGGTACAGCGCCCAGGACCGGACCTTCATTCGGTCCGAAGTCCAGCGGCTACTGAAGGAAGGCATAATCCAGGCCAGCAATAGTCCCTGGAGAGCACAGGTGGTAGTAGTAAAGACAGGGGAGAAGCAAAGGATGGTCATAGACTATAGCCAGACCATCAACAGGTACACGCAACTAGACGCGTACCCTCTCCCCCGCATATCCGACATGGTCAATCGGATTGCCCAATATAAGGTCTTCTCCACCGTGGACCTCAAGTCCGCCTACCATCAGCTCCCCATCCGCCCAAGTGACCGCAAGTACACAGCCTTCGAGGCAGACGGGCGATTATACCATTTCCTAAGGGTCCCATTTGGCGTCACAAACGGGGTCTCGGTCTTCCAACGAGAGATGGACCGAATGGTTGATCAGCACGGGTTGCGGGCCACGTTCCCGTATCTCGACAATGTAACCATCTGCGGCCACGATCAGCAGGACCACGACGCCAACCTCCAAAGATTCCTCCAGACCGCTAAAGCCTTGAACCTCACGTACAACGAGGACAAGTGCGTTTTTAGCACCAACCGGCTAGCCATTCTGGGCTACGTAGTGCGCAATTGGATAATAGGCCCCGACCCCGAACGTATGCGCTCCCTCATGGAATTTCCCCTCCCGCACTGCTCAAAAGCCCTAAAACGCTGCCTGGGGTTCTTTTCATACTACGCCCAGTGGGTCCCCCAGTATGCAGACAAGGCCCGCCCCCTAATACAGACCACGACCTTCCCTCTGTCGACAGAGGCTTGCCAGGCCTTCAGCCGCATTAAAGCGGATATCGCAAAGGCCACGATAGTCCCTACCCTTCCAGGTCGTGAGCGACGCCTCCGACGTAGCTCTAGCGGCCACCCTTAACCAAGCGGGCAGACCCGTGGCCTTTTTCTCCCGAACCCTCCACGCTTCAGAAATCCCACACTCCTCAGTGGAAAAGGAAGCCCAAGCCATAGTGGAAGCGGTGCGACATTGGAGGCATTACCTGGCCGGCAGGAGATTCACTCTCCTCACGGACCAACGGTCGGTAGCCTTCATGTTCGATAATGCACTGCGGGGCAAAATCAAAAACGACAAGATCTTAAGGTGGAGGATCGAGCTCTCCACCTTCAACTACGAGATCTTGTATCGTCCCGGAAAGCTGAACGAGCCGTCCGATCCCCAATCCCGCGGCACATGTGCCAACGCACAAATTAACCGCCTCCAAACCCTCCACGAGGACCTCTGCCACCCGGGGGTCACTCGGTTCTACCACTTTATTAAGTCCCGCAACCTCCCATACTCTTTGGAGGAGGTCCGTACAGTCACAAGGAACTGCCACATCTGCGCAGAGTGCAAACCGCATTTTTTCAGGCCGGATGGTGCGCACCTGATTAAGGCTTCCCGCCCCTTTGAACGCCTTAGTCTGGATTTCAAAGGACCCCTCCCCTCCACCGACCGCAACACATACTTCCTTAATGTGGTGGACGAGTACTCCCGTTTCCCCTTCGCCATCCCCTGCCCTGACATGACCGCGGCCACAGTCATTAAAGCCCTGAACACCATATTCGCACTGTTCGGTTGCCCCGCATACGTCCACAGCGACAGGGGGTCCTCCTTCATGAGTGACGAGCTGCGCCAGTTCCTGCTCAGCAACGGTATAGCCTCGAGCAGGACGACCAGCTACAACCCCCGGGGGAATGGGCAAGTAGAGAGGGAGAATGGCACGGTTTGGAAGACCGTCCTACTGGCCCTACGGTCCAGGGACCTCCCGGTTTCACGGTGGCAGGAGGTCCTCCCGGACACCCTCCACTCCATCCGGTCACTACTGTGTACTAGCACTAACCAAACGCCTCATGAGCGCCTCCTTGTCTTCCCCAGGAAGTCCTCCTCTGGAACGTCGCTGCCGACCTGGCTGGCGGCCCCAGGACCCACCTTGCTCCGAAAACATGTGCGGGCGCACAAGTCGGACCTGTTGGTCGAAAGGGTTCACCTCCTTCACGCGAACCCGCAGTACGCTTACGTGGAGTACCCCGACGGCCGACAGGACACGGTCTCCCTGCGAGATCTGGCGCTCGCCGGCAACACACACACCCCCCCCGACACCAATCACCCCCTCCCTGCCACCACCGCACCCCGCGACCGCCCCCTTCCCAGGAGGATCGGTCCTCCTCCCAGGCCCGACCAGGAGTGAAGCCCAAGCTGAAACCGTGAGGCTCCCGGAGACGACAACACAGGAACAAGCACCACCACCACCACCGGGGCCGAGGCGATCGACACGGACGACCAGACCGCCCGACCGACTCGTGGCGTCGATCTAACACAATATGTGGACTTTTAACGAGAACATTTTGTCTTTTTCTCCTGACGATTACTGTAAATAGTTCGAAACAAAAAAAAACCTTGTACATACTGTAATAACATGCAAACGTTTTCCTCCCAGGACCAGCCTTGTAAACCCTTACCACCATGCGAAGCATCACCCCGCCGGGTTCATTTTTAACAAGGGGTGAATGTGGTAGTATGCATTAGGGGTCATGTGGGACTGTGAAGCTGTGATGTCATTGGCTGACAGATCCCGGGTCCTGGTTGGCCGTTGACCTCTAGCTCCGCCCTGAAGGCAGAATATAAGAACCAGGAGTCCTCCCCCGCAGGCAGTCTACTACTGAACTGCGGGGGAACAGTCACGCTTAATAAAGCCTCATCGACTTCACTATATTCGTCTCTCGGAGTCTTTGTGCGCTACACTCTCTCTCTCTATCGCAGTCTCTCTCTCTCTATCGCAGTCTCTCTCTCTCTCTCTATCGCCGTCTCTCTCTCTCTATCCCAGTCTCTCTCTCTCTATCCCAGTCTCTCTCTCTATCGCAGTCTCTCTCTCTCTATCGCAGTCTCTCTCTCTCTATCCCAGCCTCTCTCTCTCTCTCTATCGCAGTCTCTCTCTCTCTATCCTAGTCTCTCTCTCCCTATCCCAGTCTCTCTCTATCGCAGTCTCTCTCTATCGCAGTCTCTCTCTCTCTATCCCAGTCTCTCTCTCTCTCTATCGCAGTCTCTCTCTCTCTATCCCAGTCTCTCTCTCTCTATCCCAGTCTCTCTCTCTCTATCCCAGTCTCTCTCTCTCTATCGCAGTCTCTCTCTCTCTATCCCAGTCTCTCTCTCTCTCTATCCCAGTCTCTCGCTCTCTATCGCAGTCTCTCTCTGAGGTACCCTCAATAATGATGCTTAGAGATTAAACTGTAAAGAAGGCTTTATTAGGCTAATAACTATGCTACAGATTTGGACGAGAGCTGACTGCTATACAGACCATGAGGCAGGCCTTTATGTATGGCTCCCAGATGGGTGGAGCCAGAGGCGGAGTCCCCAGGGTTCCAAGCCTGGTCTTCAAGGGGACATCACCTTACATGATGATAAGGCAGTAACCATTCATCACACTCTCTCTCTGTCCCAGTCTCTCTCTCTCTATCCCAGTCTCTCTCTCTATCTCAGAGTCTCTCTCTCTCTCTCTATCTCAGTCTCTCTCTCTCTCTATCCCAGTCTCTCGCTCTCTATCCCAGTCTCTCTCTCTCTCTATCTCAGTCTCTCTCTCTCTATCCCAGTCTCTCGCTCTCTATCCCAGTCGGTCTCTCTTTATCGCAGTCGCTCTCTCTCTATCCCAGTCTCTCTCTCTCTATCCCAGTCTCTCTCTCTCTATCGCAGTCTCTCTCTCTCTATCGCAGTCTCTCTCTCTCTCTCTCTCTCTATCGCAGTCGCTCTCTCTCTATCGCAGTCGCTCTCTCTCTATCCCAGTCGCTCTCTCTCTATCCCAGTCTCTCTCTCTCTATCCCAGTCTCTCTCTCTCTATCCCAGTCTCTCTCTCTCTATCGCAGTCGCTCTCTCTCTATCCCAGTCTCTCTCTCTCTATCCCAGTCTCTCTCTCTCTATCGCAGTCTCTCTCTCTCTATCCCAGTCTCTCTCTCTCTATCCCAGTCTCTCTCTCTCTCTCTGTACCTGCCGTCTGTCTTTCCCAGTCACTCACTGTTTGCAGACTCTCTGTCCGCTTCTGTTCCTGGATGCTCTGTTGCTTTTGTAGTTCCTCCTCGTGTTTCTGGTTCAGCTGTTCTTTAATTTCTTTGCCCAGAGCCACAAATTGCTTGGTGACACTCTGGAGCTTCACATCAACGTCGCGTGGCATCATGCTTCTCAGACGCTAGAAGGAAAGCAATGGAGAAATTGAGAAAGTGGTCAAGAACGATGGAATAATATCAATTTCTAACCGAGATGGCGGCTATGACATAGATACATAGACGATCAGAGCAGGAGGAGGCCTTTTGGCCCTTCGAGCCTGCTCCGCCATTCATCACCATCATGGCTGATCATCCAACTCAATAGCCTAATCCTGCTTTCTCCCCATAGCCTTTGATCCCAGTCTCCCCAAGTGCTCTATCCAGCCGCCTCTTGAATATATTCAAAGTTTTAGCATCAACTACTTCCTGTGGTAATGAATTCCACAGGCTCACCGCTCTGGGTGAAGAAATGTCTCCTTATCTCTGTCCGAAATGGTTACCCTGAATCCTCAGGCTGTGACCCCTGGTTCTGTACACACCCATCATTGGTAACATCTTCCCTGCATCTACCCTGTCCAGTCCTGTTACAATTTTATAATCTCTATGAGATCCCTGTGGTGGTATGTATTAGGGGTAATACGGTACGCCACGTGTCGACAGGCTATTGGTGGAGGGATGCCAGGTCCTGATAGGATCTGCCACCTACTGGACTCCACCCAGAAATGCCGGTAAAAGAACCCAGCTTTTCCCTCCATTTCCCTCAGCAGCTACATTCTGTAACCACGCTGCTGCGGATAAAGTTCTGCTTAATAAAGCCTTCAATTGACATTACCTCAACCTGCCTTGCGTCATATTGACGGTGCTACAATTTATTAAGCAGAATTTAAATTGAAGAAAACGACGTGGGAACATGGAGCTCCGAATCACCCCGGAGTGCCTGCGCATCGCACCCCAAGCAGCTAACTCGGCCTCTATCTTCAAGCACTGGCTGGCATGCTTTGAGGGCTACCTCCGAACGGCCTCCGGCACACGACTGACGAACAAAAGATGCAGGTCCTCTATTCCAGGGTGAGTCCTGACGTCTACTCCCTTATCGAGGACAAGGACGGTTTCACCGGTGCCATCGCCGCGCTGAAGGGTATATACATCCGGCCCGCCAACCAGGTTTTTGCTCGCTACCAGCTCGCCACACGACGGCAATTTCTGGGGGAATCGCTGGACGAGTTTTATAACGCCCTGCAGATCCTGGGTCGAAACTGCAACTGCCCGGCGGTAACAGCGAGTGAACACACAGAGCTCCTGGTCCGCGATGCGTATGTGGCAGGTTTGGCCTCTTCCCAGATCCGCCAGAGGCTTCTGGAGAAAGAATCTCTGGGACTTACAGAAGCTCGGGCCCTGGCGGCATCCCTCGATGTGGCCTCGCGTAACGCCCGCGCCTACGCCCCCGACCGCACTCCAGCCCCTTGGGCTCTGTGGACTCCCGCTGCGGTCGACTCTCCGACACCCCCCCCACTCCCGCAAACCTGCGCGGCCAAAACACCAGTCCAACCGGGGGGGCCCCGCTGCTATTTTTGCGGCCAGCCGAACCACCCTCGGCAGCGCTGCCCGGTCCGCGTGGCTACCTGCAAAAGCTGTGGGAAGAAGGGCCATTACGCGACGGTGTGCAAGTCCCGCGGGGTCGCCGCTATCTCCAGGGAAGAAATGGGACCACAGACCCAGCCCGCCCAGCGATCCACGTGCGACCAACGGACGCTGCCATTTTGGACCCCGGACGCCACGAAGGAGAGATGGGCGACGCCATTTTGTCCACCCCCGACCGCGCTCGATCCGTGGACGCCGCCATCTTGGCTGAAGGACCCCGACACAGACAGCCACAGACTGCCTGATTACGATGCTCAACTTCAACAACCACGTCTGGCTTCGACGACCCTCGACCAGTCGCGACCCCGGATGCTCCAGACTGCAACCACTACAGTCCTAGTGAATGGCTACGAGACGCCGTGTCTCATCGACTCTGGGAGCAGGGAGAGCTTCATCCATCCGGACACGGTAAGGCGCTGTTCCCTCGTAATTCGGCCAAGCACCCAGAAGATTTTCCTGGCGGCGGGATCCCACTCCATTCAGATCACGGGGTTCTGCATCGCTAACCTAACGGTGCAGGGGAGGGAGTTCCGAAATTACCGGCTGTATGTCCTCCCCCATCTCTGTGCGCCCACACTCCTAGGGTTGGATTTCCAATGCAACCTCCAGAGTTTAACATTTAAATTTGGCGGCCCTATACCCCCACTGACTGTCTGCGGCCTCGCGACCCTCAAGGTTGAACCCCCATCCTTGTTTGCGAACCTCACCCCGGATTGCAAACCCGTCGCCACAAGGAGCAGACGGTACAGCGCCCAGGACCGAGCATTTATCCGGTCCGAAGTCCAGAGGCTGCTGAAGGAAGGCATCATCCAAGCTAGCAACAGTCCCTGGAGAGCCCAGGTGGTAGTCGTTAAGACCGGGGCGAAACAGAGGATGGTCATCGACTATAGTCAGACCATCAACAGGTACACTCAGCTAGATGCGTACCCTCTCCCCCGCATATCCGACATGGTCAATCGAATTGCACAGTACAAGGTCTTTTCCACCGTGGACCTCAAGTCCGCCTACCACCAGCTCCCCATCCGTCCCGGTGACAGCAACTATACTGCCTTCGAAGCAGACGGGCTGTTATACCACTTTTTAAGGGTTCCATTCGGCGTCACAAACGGAGCCTCGGTCTTCCAACGAGAGATGGACCGAATGGTTGACCAGCACGGTTTACGGGCCACGTTCCCGTATCTCAACAACGTCACCATCTGCGGCCACGACCAGCAGGACCACGACGCCAACCTCCAAAAATTCCTCCAGACTGCTCACGCCCTGAACCTCACTTACAACAAAGAAAAATGCGTGTTCCACACCGACAGTCTAGCCATCCTGGGCTACGTAGTGCGAAATGGAGTGATAGGCCCGGACCCCGAACGCATGCGCCCCCTCATGGAGTTCCCTCTCCCCCACTGTGCCAAAGCCCTGAAACGTTGCCTGGGCTTCTTTTCTTATTACGCCCAGTGGGTCCCCCAGTACGCAGACAAGGCCCGTGCACTAATCCAGTCCACTACTTTTCCCCTGTCGACAGAGGCCCGCCAGGCCTTTAGCCGCATCAAAGCGGATATCGCAAAGGCCACGATGCGCGCCATCGACGAGTCCCTCCCCTTCCAGGTCGAGAGCGACGCATCGGATGTAGCTCTGGCGGCCACCCTCAACCAAGCGGGCAGACCCGTGGCCTTCTTCTCAAGAAACCTCCACGCTTCAGAAATCCGCCACTCCTCAGTGGAAAAGGAGGCACAAGCAATAGTGGAAGCTGTGCGACATTGGAGGCATTACCTGGCCGGTAGGAGATTCACTTTCCTCACTGACCAACGGTCGGTTGCCTTCATGTTCGATAATGCACAGCGGGGCAAGATCAAGAACGACAATATCTTGCAGTGGAGGATCGAACTCTCCACCTTCAATTATGAGATCTTGTCCCGTCCCGGAAAGCTGAACGAGCCATCCGATGCCCTATCTCGCGGCACATGTGCCAATGTACAAGTGGACCGTCTACAAGCCCTCCACGAGGACCAAAGCCACCCGGGGGTCACTCGTTTCTACCACTTCCTTAAGGCCCGCAACCTCCCTTACTCCATCGAGGACGTCCGAACAGTCACCAGAAACTGTCAGATCTGCGCTGAGTGCAAACCGCACTTTTTCAGGCCAGATAGAGCGCACCTGGTTAAGGCCTCTTGACCTTTTGAACGCCTCAGTTTGGATTTAAAAAGCCCCCTCCACTCCACCGATCGCAACGCGTACTTCCTGAACGTCATTGACGAATACTCCAGTTTCCCTTTCGCCATCCACTGCCCCGACATGACAGCGTCCACGGTCATTAAAGCCCTCGGTACCATTTTTACACTGTTCGGTTTCCCCGACTATATCCATAGCGACAGGGGGTCCTCCTTTATGAGTGACGAACTGCGTCAATTCCTGCTCAGCAGGGGCATAGCCTCGAGCAGGATGACCAGTTACAACCCCCGGGGGAACGGGCAGGTAGAAAGTGAGAATGGAACGGTCTGGAAGGCCGTCCTGCTGGCCCTCCAGTCTAGGAGTCTCCCAATTTCCCGCTGGCAGGAAGTCCTCCCGGATGCCCTTCACTCTATCCGGTCCCTGCTGTGCACCACCACGAATCAAACGCCTCACGAGCGCCTCCTCTTCTTTCCTAGGAAGTTCTCCTCTGGAACGCCACTTCCGACCAGACCAGCAGCTCCGGGACCCATTCTGCTCCGGAAACATGTGCGGGCGCACAAGTCAGATCCGTTGGTGGAACGGGTGCATCTCCTTCACGCCAACCCGCAATACGCCTATGTGGAGTACCCTGATGGCCGACAGGACACGGTCTCCCTGCGAGATCTGGCGCCCGCCGGAGCTACCCACACCACCCCAACGCCAATCACCACCTCCTCACTCCCGCCGGTTCATCCCGCAGCCACCCCCTTCCCGGGGGGTTCGGTTCTCCTCCCAGACCCGCCCAGGAGTAAGGACACAGGGGACAGTGCTACGCTCCCAGAGTCGACAGGACTCGAGCCAGCGCCATCACCACCACGCCCGAGACGATCGGAAAGGACGACCAGGGCGCCCATCCGGCTCATCGAATCACTTTAACTCTCAACGTTTTCAGTTATTGTGTCTTGTTATAGTTATGGCACCATGCCGACCCTGTTTGGCCCGTTGGCCCAGTTGAAGCGATAATTTTGTGTTTTGTTCAAAGTTACGGCACAGTACCGATTCTGTAAACCCCTACCACCATGCGAACCACCATCCAGCCGGGTTCTTTTTCAACAAGGGGTGAATGTGGTGGTATGTATTAGGGGTAATACGGTACACCACGTGTCGACAGGCTATTGGTGGAGGGATGCCAGGTCCTGATAGGATCTGCCACCTACTGAACTCCAGCCAGAAATGCCGGTATAAGAATCCAGCTTTTCCCTCCATTTCCCTCAGCAGCTACATTCTGTAACCACGCTGCTGGGGATAAAGTTCTGCTTAATAAAGCCTTCAATTGACATTACCTCGAGCTGCCTTGCGTCATATTGACGGTGCTACAATCCCCCCTCATTCTTATGAACTCCAGCGAGAACAATCCCAATTTAGTCAATCTCTCCTCACATGAAAGTCCCGCCACCTCTGGAATCAGTCTGGTAAACCAATTAGAACATAGAACATAGAACGATACAGCGCAGTACAGGCCCTTCGGCCCACGATGTTGCACCGAAACAAAAGCCATCTAACCTACACTATACCATTATCATCCATATGTTTATCCAATAAACTTTTAAATGCCCTCAATGTTGGCGAGTTCACTACTGTAGCAGGGTAGGGCATTCCACGGCCTCACTACTCTTTGCGTAAAGAACCTACCTCTGACCTCTGTCCTATATCTATTACCCCTCAGTTTAAAGTTATGTCCCCTCGTGCCAGCCATTTCCATCCGCGGGAGAAGGCTCTCACTGTCCACCCTATCCAACCCGCTGATCATTTTGTATGCCTCTATTAAGTCTCCTCTTAACCTTCTTCTCTCCAACGAAAACAACCTCAAGTCCATCAGCCTTTCCTCATAAGATTTTCCCTCCATACCAGGCAACATCCTGGTAAATCTCCTCTGCACCCGCTCCAAAGCCTCCACGTCCTTCCTATAATGCGGTGACCAGAACTGTACGCAATACTCCAAATGCGGCCGTACCAGAGTTCTGTACAGCTGCAACATGACCTCCTGACTCCGGAACTCAATCCCTCTACCAATAAAGGCCAACACTCCATAGGCCTTCTTCACCACCCTATCAACCTGGGTGGCAACTTTCAGGGATCTATATACATGGACACCTAGATCCCTCTGCTCATCCACACTTCCAAGAACTTTACCATTAGCCAAATATTCCGCATTCCTGTTATTCCTTCCAAAGTGAATCACCTCACACTTCTCTACATTAAACTCCATTTGCCACCTCTCAGCCCAGCTCTGCAGCTTATCTATATCCCTCTGTAACCTGCTACTTCCTTCCACACTATCGACAACACCACCGACTTTAGTATCGTCTGCAAATTTACTCAGCCACCCTTCTGCGCCTTCCTCTAGGTCATTGATAAAAATGACAAATAGCAACGGCCCCAGAACAGATCCTTGTGGTACTCCACTTGTGACTGAACTCCATTCTGAACATTTCCCATCAACCACCACCCTCTGTCTTCTTTCAGCTAGCCAATTTCTGATCCACATCTCGAAATCACCCTCAATCCCCAGCCTCCTTATTTTCTGCAATAGCCTACCGTGGGGAACCTTATCAAACGCTTTGCTGAAATCCATATACACCACATCAACTGCTCTACCCTCGTCTACCTGTTCAGTCACCTTCTCAAAGAACTCAATAAGTTTTGTGAGGCATGACCTACCCTTCACAAAGCCATGCTGACTATCCCTGATCATATTATTCCTATCTAGATGATTATAAATCTTGTCTCTTACAATCCCCTCCAAGACTTTACCCACTACAGACGTGAGGCTCACCGGTCTATAGTTGCCGGGGCTGTCTCTGCTCCCTTTTTGAACAAAGGGACCACATTTGCTGTCCTCCAGTCCTCTGGCACTATTCCTGTAGCCAATGATGACATAAAAATCAAAGCCAAAGGTCCAGCAATCTCTTCCCTGGCCTCCCATAGAATCCTAGGATAAATCCCATCAGGTCCCAGGGACTTATCTATTTTCAGCCTGTCCAGAATTGCCAACACCTCTTCCCTACGTACCTCAATGCCAACTAATCTATTTACCTGGAGCTCAGCATTCTCCTCCACAACATTATCTTTTTCCTGAGTGAATACTGACGAAAAATATTCATTTAGTATCTCACCTATCTCTTCAGACTCTACACACAACTTCCCATCCCTGTCCTTGACAGGTCCTACTCTTTCCCGAGTCATTCACTTATTCCTGACATACCTATAGAAAGCTTTTGGGTTTTCCTTGATCCTTCCTGCCAAATACTTCTCATGTCCCCTCCTTGCTCGTCTTAGCTCTCTCTTTAGATCCTTCCTCGCTACCTTGTAACTATCCATCGCCCCAACTGAAACTTCATACCTCATCTTCACATAGGCCTCCTTCTTCCTCTTAACAAGAGATTCCACTTCTTTGGTAAACCACGGTTCCCTCGCTCGACGCCTTCCTCCCTGCCTGACCGGTACATACTTATCAAGAACACGCAGTCGCTGTTCCTTGAACAAGCTCCACTTATCCAGTGTGCCCAACACTTGCAGCCTACTTCTCCAATTCTCATTGTTTCACTGGAGTGACAGTCTTTCACGCAGCACAGGAAGTCGTGGAGAAGGGCCAGTCTAGGTATTACATAATCAGAACAAAATCAAAACCCACTGTTTGGTATCAATCCCAAACTATTCCCACTGCCCTGCTCTCTCCCATAGTCCTGAAACAATCCCAAACTAATCCCACTGCCAAAGCTCTCCCCATAGCCCTGTATCAATCCCCAAAATGATCCCACTGCCCCGCTCTCTCCCCATAGCCCTGAAACAATCTCCAACTAATCCCACTGCCCCGCTCCCTCCCCATAGCCCTGTATCAATCCCCAAACTAATCCCACTGCCGCACTCTCTCCCCATAGCCCTGTATCAATCCCCAAACCAATCCCACTGCCCCGCTCTCTCCCCATAGCCCTGTATCAGTTCCCAAACGAATCCCACGGCCCCACTCTCTCCCCATAGCCCTCTATCAATCCCCAAACTGATCCCACTGCCCCACTCTCTCCCCATCGCCCTGTATCAATCCCAGACTAATCCCACTGCCCCGCTCTCTCCCCATAGCCATGTATCAATCCCCAAACTAATCCCACTGCCCCGCTCTCTCCCCTTAGCCCTGTATCAATCCCCAAACTGATCCCACTGTCCCGCTCTCCCCATAGCCCTGTATCAATCCCCAAACTGATCCCACTGTCCCGCTCTCTCCCCATAGCCCTGAAACAATCTCCAAATAATCCCACTGCCCCGCTCTCTCCCCATAGCCCTATATCAATCCCCAAACTAATCCCACTGCCCCGCTTTCTCCCCATATCCCTGTATCAATCCCAAACTAATCCCACTGTCCCGCTCTCTCTCCATAGCCCTGTATCAATCCCAAACTGATCCCACTGCCCCACTCTCTCTCCATAGCCCTGGATCAATCCTAAACTAATCCCACTGCCCCGCTCTCTCCCCATAGCCCTGTATCAATCCCCAAACTGATCCCACTGCCCCACACTCTCTCCCATAGCCCTGTATCAATCCCGAAACTGATCCCACTGCCCCACTCTCTCATACATAGCCCTGTATCAATCCCCAAACTGATCCCTGTAGCGCACAAAGACTCCGTGAGACGAATAGAGTGAAGTCGATGAGGCTTTATTAAGCACGTCTGTTCCCCCGCAGCTCGACAGTAGAATGGCCTGCGGGGGAGGACTCCGGCTTCTTATACTCCGCCTTCAGGGCAGAGCTAGAGGTCAACGGCCAACCAGGACCCGGGATCTGTCAGCCAATGACATTAGGGCTTCCAGTCCCACATGACCCCTAATACATACTACCACATTCACCCCTTGTCAAAAATGAACCCGGCGGGGTGATGCTTCGCATGGTGGTAAGGGTTTACAGGGCTGGTCCTGGGAGGAAAACATTCATATGGCAATACAGTATGTACAATTTTGTCCTGTTTCAACTATTTACAGAAGGTATCGGGAGAAAAGCAAAATGTTCTTGTGAAAAGTCCATATATTGATTTAGATCGACGCCACGAGTCGGTCGGGCGGTCTGATCGTCCGTGTCGATCGCCTCGGCCCCGGTGGTGGTGGTGGTGCTTGTACCGGTGTTGTCGTCTCCGGGAGCCTTACGGTTTCAGCTTGGGCTTTATTCTTGGTCAGGCCTGAGGGGAGGGGAACCGATCCTCCTGGGAAGGGGGCGGTCGCGGGGTGCGGCGGTGGCAGGAAGGGGGGGGGGGTTGGGTGAATGGTGTCGGGGGGGGGGGGGGTGTGTGTGTTGCCGGCGGGCGCCAGATCCCGCAGGGAGACCATGTCCTGTCAGCCGTCGGGGTACTCCACGTAAGCGTACTGCGGGTTCGCGTGGAGGAGGTGAACCCTTTCGACCAACGGGTCCGCCTTGTGTGCCCGCACATGCTTTCGGAGCAAGATGGGTCCTGGGGCCGCCAGCCAGGTCGGCAGCGTCGTTCCAGAGGAGGACCTCCTAGGGAAGACAAGGAGATACTCATGAGGCGTTTGATTAGTGCTCGTACATAATAGCGACCGGATGGAGTGGAGAGCGTCCGGGAGGACCTCCTGCCACCGTGAAACTGGGAGGTCCCTGGACCGTAGGGCCAGTAGGACGGTCTTCCAGACCGTGCCGTTCTCCCTCTCTACTTGCCCGTTCCCCCGGGGGTTGTAGCTGATTGTCCTGCTTGAGGCTATGCCCTTGCTGAGCAGGAACTGGCGCAGCTCGTCACTCATGAAAGAGGACCCCCTGTCGCTGTGGACGTATGCGGGGCAACCGAACAGTGTGAAGATGGTGTTCAGGGCTTTAATGACTGTGGCCGCGGTCATGTCAGAGCAGGGAATGGCGAATGGGAAGCGGGAGTATTCGTCCACCACATTAAGGAAGTATGTGTTGCGGTCGGTGGAGGGGAGGGGCCCTTTGAAATCCAGACTAAGGCGTTCAAAGGGACGGGAAGCCTTGATCAGGTGCGCACCATCCGGCCTGAGAAAATGCGGTTTGCATTCCGCGCAGGTGTGGCAGTCCCTTGTGACTGTACGGACCTCCTCTAAAGAGTATGGGAGATTGCGGGACTTGATAAAGTGGAAAAACCGAGTGACCCCCGGGTGGCAGAGGTCCTCGTGGAGGGTTTGGAGGCGGTTAATTTGTGTGTTGGCACATGTGCCGCGGAATAGGGCATCGGACGGCTCGTTCAGCTTTCCGGGACGATACAAGATCTCGTAGTTGAAGGTGGAGAGCTCGATCCTCCACCTTAAGATCTTGTCGTTTTTCATTTTGCCCCGCAGTGCATTATCGAACATGAAGGCTACCGACCGTTGGTCGGTGAGGAGAGTGAATCTCCTGCCGGCCAGGTAATGCCTCCAATGTCGCACAGCTTCCACTATGGCTTGGGCTTCCTTTTCCACTGAGGAGTGGCGGATTTCTGAAGCGTGGAGGATTCGAGAGAAAAAGGCCACGGGTCTGCCCGCTTGGTTAAGGGTGGCCGCTAGAGCGACGTCGGAGGCGTCGCTCCCGACCTGGAAGGGGAGGGACTCGTCGATGGCGCGCATCGTGGCCTTTGCGATATCCGCTTTGATGCAGCTGAAGGCCTGGCAAGCCGCTGTCGACAGAGGGAAGGTCGTGGTCTGTGTTAGGGGGCGGGCCTTGTCTGCGTACTGGGGAACCCACTGGGCGTAGTATGAAAAAAACCCCAGGCAGCGTTTCAGGGCTTTTGAGCAGTGCGGGAGGGGAAATTCCATGAGGGCGCGCATACGTTTGGGGTCGGGGCCTATTATCCCATTGCGCACTATGTAGCCCAGGATGGCTAGCCGGTTGGTGCTAAAAACGCACTTGTCCTCGTTGTACGTGAGGTTCAAGGCTTTGGCGGTCTGGAGGAATTTTTGGAGGTTGGCGTCGTGGTCCTGCTGGTCGTGGCCGCAGATGGTTACATTGTCGAGATACGGGAACGTGGCCCGCAACCCATGTTGATCAACCATTCGGTCCATCTCCCGTTGGAAGACCGAGACCCCGTTTGTGACGCCAAATGGGACCCTTAGGAAATGGTATAATCGCCCGTCTGCCTCGAAGGCTGTGTACTTGCGGTCACTTGGGCGGATGGGGAGCTGATGGTAGGCGGACTTGAGGTCCACGGTGGAGAAGACTTTATATTGGGCAATCCGATTGACCATGTCGGATATGCGGGGGAGAGGGTACGCGTCTAGTTGTGTGTACCTGTTGATGGTCTGGCTATAGTCTATGACCATCCTTTGTTTCTCCCCTGTCTTCACTACTACCACCTGTGCTCTCCAGGGACTATTGCTGGCCTGGATTATGCCTTCCTTCAGTAGCCGCTGGACTTCGGACCGAATGAAGGTCCGGTCCTGGGCGCTGTACCGTCTGCTCCTAGTGGCGACGGGTTTGCAATCCGGGGTGAGGTTCGCAAACAAGGACGGGGGTTGCACCTTGAGGGTTGCGAGGCCGCAGATAGTGAGTGGGGGTATTGGGCCGCCGAATTTGAACGTAAGGCTCTCTAGATTGCACTGGAAATTTAATCCCAGTAATGTGGGGGCGCAGAGTTGGGGAAGGACGTGTAGTTTGTAGTTTTTGAACTCCCTCCCCTGCACCGTTAGGGTAACTGTGCAGAAACCTTTGATCTGTACGGAGTGGGATCCTGCAGCTAGGGAAATCTTTTGTGCGCTGGGATAGGCGGTCAAGGAACAACGTCTTACCGTGTTGGGGTGGATAAAGCTCTCGGTGCTCCCGGAGTTGACTAGGCATGGTGTCTCGTGCCCGTTTATTAGCACCGTTGTCGTCGTCGTCTGGAGTGTCCGGGGCCGAGCTTGATCGAGCGTAATTGAAGCGAGACGTGGTTGTAGTAGTGGAGCGTCTTCCTCGAACCCCGTGGAGCCGTCGACACTGGGGTCCGTTGTTGCCGTCCAAGATGGCGTCGGGGATGAACAAAATGGCTGCCCCCATACATCGCACATGGTTGGGGGGTCGCAAGATGGCGGCGGGGGTGGATAAAATGGCCGCCCCCACGCGTCGTACAGGTCTGGGGTGGTCCAAGATGGCGGCGCCCTTCCTCCCCTCGTGGTGGCCAGGACCCAAAATGGCGGCGTCTGCGGGTCGCCATTGGGGCGCTGGGGGGGTTGGGGAGCGTTAGGACCGCGCGGGGCTCCCTCATCTCTGTGGACAGCGGTGGTCGGGACCCAAATTGGAAGCGCCGGCGGTCATACGTGGGGACGGGGATGGGGGGGGGGGGGGGGGGGGTGTTGGGGAGTGTAAGCGGCATGCAGGGGTCCCTGTTCTCCCGGGACCGCGGTGGTCGGGACCCAGAGCGGCTGCGCCTGCGGGTCGTACATGGGGCGCTGGGGGGGTTGGGGAGCGTAAACGGCTTGCAGGGCTCCCTGTTCTCCCGGGACAGCGGCGACCTCGCAGAAACGGCACACAGCCGCGAAATGGCCCTTTTTCCCGCAGCTGTTACAGATCGCTGCGCGGGCCGGGCAGCGCTGCCGGGGGTGTTTCGCCTGGCCGCAGAAATAGCAGCGGGCGCCCCCGGTGCGACTTGGCGTTTGGACCGCGCAAGCCTGTGGGGTGTCCGGGGGGGGGGGGTGGGTTTGTCGCGACGGGTACGTACGGAGCCGAATGGGCTGCCGCGCGGTCGGGGCCGTAGGCGCGGGTATTACGTGCGGCCACGTCTAGGGAGGCTGCTAGGGCCCGTGCCTCTGAGAGTCCTGGCGACTCTCTTTCTAGAAGTCTTTGGCGGATTTGGGAGGAATTCATACCTGCCACAAAAGCATCGCGCATTAACATGTCCGTGTGTTCATTTGCGTTCACCGAAGGGCAACTGCAGGCTCGTCCCAAAATCAGCAGCGCGGCGTAGAATTCGTCCATCAATTCTCCGGGACCTTGCCGTCTCGTCGCGAGCTGGTAGCGAGCGTAGATTTGGTTAACTGGGCGGACAGAGAGACTTTTGAGTGCTGCGAACGCCGTCTGGAAATCCTCCGCGTCTTCGATGAGGGAGAAAATCTCCGTGCTTAACCTCGAGTGCAGGGCCTGTAGTTTTTGGTCTTCTGTGGCCGTTCTGAGGTAGGCCTCGAAACAAGTCTGCCAGTGGTTGAAGGCTGCTGCCGCGTTCACTGCGTGGGGGCTGATCCTCAGGCATTCCGGGATGATCCTGAGCTCCATAGTCCTTTTTAGGCACACTTAATAAATTGTAGCGCACAAAGACTCCATGAGACGAATAGAGTGAAGTCGATGAGGCTTTATTAAGCGTGTCTGTTCCCCCGCAGCTCGATAGTAGAATGGCCTGCGGGGGAGGATTCCGGCTTCTTATACTCCGCCTTCAGGGCGGAGCTAGAGGTCAACGGCCAACCAGGACCCGGGATCTGTCAGCCAATGACATTAGGGCTTCCAGTCCCACATGACCCCTAATACATACTACCACAATCCCAATGCCCCGCTCTTTCTCCCTAAATCCCTGCATCAATCCCAAACTAATCCCACTGCCCCACTCACTCCCCATAGCCCTGTAGCAATCCCCAAACTAATCCCACTGCCCCGCTCTCTCTCCCATAGCCCTGTATCAATCCCCAAACTAATCCCACTGCCCCACTCTCTCCCCATAGCCCTGTATCAATCCCCAAACTAATCCCACTGCCCCGCTCTCTCTCCCATTGCCCTGTATCAATCCCCAAACTAATCCCACAGCCCCACTCTCTCCCCATAGCCCTGTATCAATCCCCAAACTAATCCCACTGCCCCGCTCTCTCCCCATGGCCCTGTATCAATCCCCAAACTAATCCCACTGCCCCGCTCTCTCCCCATAGCCCTGTATCAATCCCCAAACTAATCCCACTGCCCCGCTCTCTCCCAATAGCCCTGTATCAATCCCCAAACTAATCCCACTGCCCCGCTCTCTCCCCATAGCCCTGTATCAATCCCAAACTAATCCCACTGCCCCACTCTCTCCCCATAGCCCTGTATCAATCCCCAAACTAATCCCACTGCCCCACTCTCTCCCCATAGCCCTGTATCAACCCCCAAACTAATCCCACTGCCCCGCTCTCTCCCCATAGCCCTGTTACAATCTCAAACTAATCCCACTGCCCCACTCTCTCTCCATAGCCCTGTATCAATCCCCAAACTGATCTCACTGCCCCGCTCTCTCCCCATATCCCTGTATCAATCCTAAACTAATCCCACTGCCCCGCTCTCTCCCCATAGCCCTGTATCAATCCCAAACTGATCCCACTGCCCCACTCTCTCTCCATAGCCCTGTATCAATCCCAAACTGATCCCACTGCCCCACTCTCTCTCCATAGCCCTGTATCAATCCCAAACTGATCCCACTGCCCCACTCTCTCTCCATAGCCCTGGATCAATCCCAGACTAATCCCACTGCCCCGCTCTCTCCCCATAGCCCTGTATCAATCCCAAACTGATCCCACTGCCCCGCTCTCTCCCCATATCCCTGTATCAATCCTAAACTAATCCCACTGCCCCGCTCTCTCCCCATAGCCCTGTATCAATCCCCAAACTGATCCCACTGCCCCGCTCCCTCTCCCATAGCCCTGTATCAATCCCCAAACTGATCCCACTGCCCCGCTCTCTCCCCATAGCCCTGTATCAATCCGCAAACTGATCCCACTGCCCCGCTCTCTCCCCATATCCCTGTATCAATCCCAAACTAATCCCACTGCCCCGCTCTCTCCCCGTAGCCCTATATCAATTCCAAACTAATCCTACTGCCCCGCTCTCTCCCCATAGCCCTGTATCAATCCTAAACTAATCCCACTGCCCCGCTCTCTTCCCATAGCCCTGTATCAATCCCCAAACTAGTCCCACTGCCCCGCTCTCTCCCCGGAGCCCTGTATCAACCCCCAAACTAATCCCACTGCCCTGCTCTCTCCCCATAGCCCTGTATCAATCCCGAAACTAATCCCACTGTCCCACTCTCTCCCATAGCCCTGTATCAATCCCAAACTAATCCCACTACCCTGCTCTCCCCATAAGCCCTGTATCAACCCCCAAACTAATCCAACTGACCCGCTCCCTCCCCGTAGCCCTGTATCAATCCTGTCATGATATTCAAACACACACATCATGATGGACACACTAACAGGCAAATCAGAGTACACAACACCACAACCAATCACAGACAAGAACACCAACCACATAAAAAGCACGAGCACGACACCTGGAGGTCAGTAGGTCTGGGGAGAAGGGAACAAGAAAGAGCTGTTGAAACACCACAAGCAGGGAGCCCCCCACGTGCAGAGTGCAAAGACCAAGTTGTAAATAGTGAGTTTAAATAAAGAAGCGTTGTACCATATGCAACTGTGTTGGCTCATCTGTGTGTCAGAACACCCAACACCACATGGTACAGGAGTGGATCGATACCTGCCTACTAACCTGCCATTCTGGACATGGACCACACCGGCAAACCGCAGCCGATGCAAGTCACGGGGAACCTAGGCACCAACTGGAAGCTCTACAGGCAGCGATTTGACCTGTACATCCGTGCCACCGAAAAACAGAATGCCTCGGATGATTCGAAGATTGCAATGCTCCTCTTCTACGCAGGCCCCCACCCAAATGATGTCTTTAATTCACTGGTGTTCGAAGAAGGCGAAAACCAGGCCAAATATGACACGGTCATCCTCAAACTGGACCAGCACTTTCAAGTTGAAGTAAACGAAAGTTTTGAAAGATACATCTTTCAGCAACGCCTGCAAGGTAAGGAGGAGCTTTTTCAACCCTTTTTGACGCACCTCCGGATTCTAGCGCAGTCCTGCGGTTACGGCACCACTACAGAGTCCATGATCAGGGACCAGATTGTTTTTGGCGTTGCCTCTAGTGGCCTACGCCAGCAGCTTCTTAAAATAAAGAGCCTCACCTTAGCGTCTGCTGTGGAAGCCTGTGTCCTCCATGAAAATGCTACCTGCCGTTTTGCCCGATTTCAGGCGTCCGAGTTGGCACGGAGGGGGTCCCCAGCCGTCGAATCGGCAAGCCAGGCCGCCCACGACGTCGAACGCATCCAGGCCGTCGATTTATTCCCGCCCCACGGCCCGGACGACAGCGGCCGCTTCCCGCGCTTTTCGCGGTCTCCCGCGCAGGTGCGCGCCAAAAATAACGGCCACAACGAGGGACGCACTGCGCAGGCGCGTCCACCTCAAGATCGCACTGCGCATGCGCAGTGGCGCAACGAACGCCGTGACGTCATGACGTGCAGCAATTGTGGAGGTCTACACTTAAAAGGGCAATGTCCTGCAAAATACCGACAGTGCAACAGATGTGCCATGATGGGCCACTACGCAGCCCGCTGTCGTGCGGCTCAACCCATAGATCCGGCGCATCCTCGACAACCTCGCACACGAGTCAGGACCGTCCAGCCCACGCATCAAGACTTCCAGTTAAGTGATGCAGATGACCAGGATGCCTTCCGAGTTGCCGTCATTGATGTCAACAAGGTCAATGCCATCAATCCAGCCGATGAGTGGTGTGCCACCCTGACGGTCAACCGATCGCGCGTCGCCTTCCGTCTGGACACCGGCGCATCCGCCAACCTGATTGCTTACTCTGCAGTCCAGGCCATGAAGGTCAAACCACCCATCACACCATCCCGGCTTAAGGTGGTTGACTATAACGGGAACGTTATCCCGTCCATAGGATCTTGCCAGCTACAGGTGACTCACAAGAGGTACACGGCCACACTCCCCTTCGAAGTTGTGGGCTCATCAAAGGACTCGTTACTGGGCGCACAAGCGTGTAAGGTCCTTCACCTGGTACAGCGCATTATGTCTCTCTCTCCAGATGAGATATCCGACTTCCCGGATGCTGAGTTCCACGCGAATCTCCATTCCCTCCTCGCTCACAACCAGGAGGTTTTTGAAGGCATGGGGACATTGCCACACACGTACAAGATTCGACTCAGACCGGACGCCATCCCTGTCGTTCACGCACCTCGCAGGGTTCCTGCGCCTCTCAAAGACCGCCTCAAGGCACAACTGCAGATTCTTCAGGACCAAGGGGTCCTATCCAAGGTCACGGAGCCCACGCCATGGGTCAGCTCCATGGTCTGTGTAAAGAAGCCCTCGGGCGAGCTCCGTATATGTATAGATCCAAAAGATCTGAACAACAACATCATGCGGGAACATTATCCCATCCCGAAACGAGAAGACCTCACCAGCGAGATGGCGCGAGCCAACATATTCACTAAATTGGATGCGTCCAAAGGATTCTGGCAGATCCAACTGGACCCGGCCAGCCGAAGACTATGCACATTCAACACCCCTTTTGGCAGATTCTGCTACAACCGGATGCCATTCGGCATCATTTCGGCATCTGAAGTATTCTACCGCATTATGGAGCAGATGATGGAAGGCATCGAAGGGGTACGTGTATATGTGGACGATATCATCATTTGGTCCACCACTCCGCAGGAACACATGCATCGTCTTCGACGTGTCTTTACCCGCATACGGCAAAATGGCCTGCGTCTCAACCGTGCGAAGTGTGCTTTCGGCCAGACGGAGCTGAAATTCCTCGGGGACCACATCTCAAGGTCCGGGGTCCGTCCCGATGCAGACAAGGTTAGCGCCATCACAGCCATGCCACGACCGGCTGACAAGAAGGCTGTCTTAAGATTCCTGGGCATGGTCAACTTCCTTGGAAAGTTCATTCCCAACCTGGCTTCTCATACAACAAACATGCGCCATCTCGTAAAAAAATCGACGGAATTCAACTGGCACCAATCGCATCAGCGGGAATGGGAGGAGCTCAAGCACAAACTGGTCACGGCACCAGTGCTGGCCTTCTTTGACACGACTCGCCCTACAAAGATCTCAACAGACGCCAGCCAATCTGGTATTGGAGCGGTACTCCTGCAAAAAGACAGCACGTCATCATGGGCCCCGGTTGCGTATGCCTCACGAGCCATGACCCCTACCGAACAGCGCTACGCGCAAATCGAAAAAGAATGCCTGGGCTTGTTAACTGGACTGGACAAGTTCCACGACTATGTGTATGGCCTGCCACGATTCACGGTCGAAACTGACCACCGCCCCCTGGTCAACATCATTAACAAAGACCTGAACGACATGACTCCTCGCCTCCAGCGCATCTTACTCAAACTCAGGAGGTACGATTTTGAACTGATCTACACTCCGGGGAAGGAACTCATCGTGGCGGACACTCTTTCCCGAGCAGTGAGCACACCACCAGATGCAGAGGGGTTCGTGCGTCAAATTGAGGCACACGTGACTCTGACAGCAGCAAATATGCCAGCTGATGATCCTAGTCTGGCCCACATACGCGCAGAGACGGCGACTGACCCTCTGCTGCAGCGAGTGATGCGCCACATGACGGAAGGGTGGCTAAAAGGGCAGTGCCCCCAGTTTTATAATGTGCGAGATGATCTCACCAATATAGACGGGGTCCTTATGAAATCGCATAGGATCGTTATTCCACACAGTGTGCGCCAGATGATTCTTCGTCAACTACACGAAGGCCACTTGGGCGTCGAAAAATGCAGACGAAGGGCCCGGGAGGCGGTATATTGGCCGGGTATTAATGAAGACATAGCCAACATGGTGCTCAACTGCACAACCTGTCAGAGGTTTCAGCCGGCGCAACCTCCGGAAACACTTCTACCACACGAGATGGTGACGTCCCCCTGGGCGAAGGTGGGTGTGGACCTATTTCACGCGCTCGGCAGAGATCACATTGTTATTATAGACTACTTCTCAAACTACCCGGAAGTCATGCCTCTCCATGATCTGACGTCGTCCGCAGTCATTGGGGCCTGCAAGGAAACGTTTGCTCGCCATGGCATTCCAAGGACTGTCATGTCAGACAATGGACTTTGTTTTGCCAGCCGTGAATGGTCGTCCTTTGCCGCAGCATATGGTTTCACTCATGTGACATCCAGCCCTCTGCATCCACAATCGAACGGGAAGGCTGAAAAGGGTGTCCACATCGCAAAGCGGCTCCTGTGCAAGGCGGCTGATGCCGGATCGGACTTTAACCTTGCCTTGCTGGCCTATCGATCGGCCCCGTTATCCACGGGCCTCTCGCCAGCGCAGCTACTAATGGGTCGCTCCCTCAGGACGACGGTACCTTCCGTCCTGGCACCGACAACAGACAATGAGGCGGTTCTTCGGAACATGCAACTGCAGCGTGATCGCCAGAAAGGTCGGTACGACACACGAGCGACGGACCTGCCCCCCCTGTCCTCCGGAGACAAAGTACGCGTCCATCAACCGTATGGTGGCTGGTCAGCACCGGCCGAAGTCCTCCGACAAGTGGCTCCCCGCTCGTTCCTGGTTCGCATGCCGGATGGTTCCGTGCGTCGCCGCAATCGGCGCGCCCTTCGCCGACTTCCACGCTCACAGCCACACAACACGCCAGATCCTCAACAGGCTTCCGAGGATGACTTTGTGGAGCTGCCGCACATCACGCCCTTTCCATCGCCACCCATGGCCATGCCTGCACAGCAGCCGGTGGTTCTTGATCCACCTTGGTTCTTGAGGCGGTCAACCCGAACTCGTCGCAAGCCCATTAGACTGGACTTATAATACAGTTCATATGTTTAATAAGTTGGACAATTTTACATGATAACCTGTTGTTGTTTATCGTTCCAGATGTCGTCTGACTGGACAACTGTTCAAATTTTTTTTTCTTCTTCTCTCGTTCGCATTTCTGTTATGTTATGGTACAACTGGATTCATGTGACGCACTCGACATCGCCCCATGTACATAGTTCCGTCAAGGACACATGCTGCACACGACACACACACACTCTTAGATGCACTCACGTCACGATCATATTTATTACCACGTAGGCACATATCTTTGTAAAAAGGGGGGATGTCATGATATTCAAACACACACATCATGATGGACACACTAACAGGCAAATCAGAGTACACAACACCACAACCAATCACAGACAAGAACACCAACCACATAAAAAGCACGAGCACGACACCTGGAGGTCAGTAGGTCTGGGGAGAAGAGAAGAAGAAAGAGCTGTTGAAACACCACAAGCAGGGAGCCCCCCACGTGCAGAGTGCAAAGACCAAGTTGTAAATAGTGAGTTTAAATAAAGAAGCGTTGTACCATATGCAACTGTGTTGGCTCATCTGTGTGTCAGAACACCCAACACCACAAATCCTGAACTAATTCCACTGCCCCACTCTCTCCCCATAGCCCTGTATCAATCCCAAACTAATCCCATTGCCCCACTCTCTCCCCATAGCCCTGTATCAATCCCCAAACTAATCCCACTGCCCCACTCTCTCTCCATAGCCCTGTATCAATCTCAAACTAATCCCACTGCCCCACTCTCTCTCCATGGCCCTGTATCAATCCCAGACTAATCCCACTGCCCCGCTCTCTCTCCAGAGCCCTGTATCAATCCCCAAACTGATCCCACTCCCCTGCTCTCTCCCCATATCCCTGTATCAATCCCAAACTAATCCCACTGCCCCGCTCTCTCCCCATAGCCCTGTATCAATCCCAAACTAATCCCACTGCCCTGCTCTCTCCCCATAGCCCTGTATAAATCCCCAAACTGATCCCACTCCCCTGCTCTCTCCCCATATCCCTGTATCAATCCCAAACTAATCCCACTGCCCCACTCTCTATCCATAGCCCTGTATCAATCCAAACTGATCCCACTGCCCCACTCTCTCTCCATAGCCCTGTATCAATCCCAGACTAATCCCACTGCCCCGCTCTCTCCCCATAGCCCTGTATCAATCCCCAAACTGATCCCACTGCCCCGCTCTCTCCCCATAGCCCTGTTTCAATCTCAAACTAATCCCACTGCCCCACTCTCTCTCCATAGCCCTGTATCAATCCCCAAACTGATCTCACTGCCCCGCTCTCTCCCCATATCCCTGTATCAATCCTAAACTAATCCCACTGCCCCGCTCTCTCCCCATATCCCTGTATCAATCCCAAACTAATCCCACTGCCCCACTCTATTTTCCATAGCCCTGTATCAATCCAAACTGATCCCACTGCCCCACTCTCTCTCCATAGCCCTGTATCAATCCCAGACTAATCCCACTGCCCCGCTCTCTCCCCATAGCCCTGTATCAATCCCCAAACTGATCCCACTGCCCCGCTCTCTCCCCATATCCCTGTATCAATCCCAAACTAATCCCACTGCCCCGCTCTCTCCCCGTAGCCCTGTATCAATTCCAAACTAATCCTACTGCCCCGCTCTCTCCCCATAGCCCTGTATCAATCCTAAACTAATCCCACTGCCCCGCTCTCTTCCCATAGCCCTGTATCAATCCCCAAAATAGTCCCACTGTCCCGCTCTCTCCCCGGAGCCCTGTATCAACCCCCAAACTAATCCCACTGCCCCGCTCTCTCCCCATAGCCCTGTTTCAATCTCAAACTAATCCCACTGCCCCACTCTCTCTCCATAGCCCTGTATCAATCCCCAAACTGATCTCACTGCCCCGCTCTCTCCCCATATCCCTGTATCAATCCTAAACTAATCCCACTGCCCCGCTCTCTCCCCATAGCCCTGTATCAATCCCAAACTGATCCCACTGCCCCACTCTCTCTCCATAGACCTGTATCAATCCCAAACTGATCCCACTGCCCCACTCTCTCTCCATAGCCCTGGATCAATCCCAGACTAATCCCACTGCCCCGCTCTCTCCCCATAGCCCTGTATCAATCCCTAACTAATCCCACTGCCCTGCTTTCTCCCCATAGCCCTGTATCAATCCCACACTGATCCCACTGCCCCGCTCTCTCCCCATATCCCTGTATCAATCCTAAACTAATCCCACTGCCCCGCTCTCTCCCCATAGCCCTGTATCAATCCCCAAACTGATCCCACTGCCCCGCTCCCTCTCCCATAGCCCTGTATCAATCCCCAAACTAATCCCACTGCCCCACTCTCTCCCCATAGCCCTGTATCAATCCCCAAACTAATCCCACTGCCCCACTCTCTCCCCATAGCCCTGTATCAATCCCCAAACTAATCCCACTGCCCCACTCTCTCCCCATAGCCCTGTATCAATCCCCAAACTAATCCCACTGCCCCGCTCTCTCTCCCCTAGCCCTGTATCAATCCCCAAACTAATCCCACAGCCCCACTCTCTCCCCATAGCCCTGTATCAATCCCCAAACTAATCCCACTGACCCGCTCTCTCCCCATAGCCCTGTATCAATCCCCAAACTAATCCCACTGCCCCGCTCTCTCCCCATAGCCCCGTATCAATCCCCAAACTAATCCCACTGCCCCACTCTCTCCCCATAGCCCTGTATCAATCCCAAACTAATCCCACTGCCCCGCTCTCTCCCCGTAGCCCTGTATCAATCCTAAACTAATCCCACTGCCCCTTTCTCTCCCAATAGCCCTGTATCAATCCCCAAACTAATCCCACTGACCCGCTCACTCCCGATAGCCCTGTATCAATCCGCAAACTAATCTCACTGCCCCACTCTCTCCCCATAGCCCTGTATCAATCCCAAACTAATCCCACTGCCCCGCTCTCTCCCCATAGCCCTGTAGCAATCCCTAACCTAATCCCACTGCCCCACTCTCTCCCCGTAGCCCTGTATCAATCCTAAACTATTCCCACTGCCCCGCCCTCTCTCCCTAAATCCCTGTATCAATCCCAAACAAATCCCACTGCCCCGCTCTCTCCCCACAGCCCTGTATCAATCCCCAAACTAATCCCACTGCCCCACTTTCCCATAGCCCTGTATCAATCCCAAACTGATCCCACTGCCCCACTCTCTCCATAGCCCTGTATCAATCCCCAAACTAATCCCACTGCCCCACTCTCTCTCCATAGCCCTGTATCAATCCAAACTGATCCCACTGCCCCACTCTCTCTCCATAGCCCTGTATCAATCCCAGACTAATCCCACTGCCCCGCTCTCTCCCCATAGCCCTGTATCAATCCCCAAACTGATCCCACTGCCCCGCTCTCTCCCCATATCCCTGTATCAATCCCAAACTAATCCCACTGCCCCGCTCTCTCCCCGTAGCCCTGTATCAATTCCAAACTAATCCTACTGCCCCACTCTCTCCCCATAGCCCTGTATCAATCCTAAACTAATCCCACTGCCCCGCTCTCTCCCCATAGCCCTGTATCAATCGCAAACTAGTCCCACTGCCCCGCTCTCTCCCCGGAGCCCTGTATCAATCCTAAATTAATCCCACTGCCCCGCTCTCCCTCCCTAAATCCCTGTATCAATCACAAACTAATCCCACTGCCCCACTCTCTCCCCATAGCCCTGTATCAATCCCAAACTAGTCCCACTGCCCCGCTCTCTCCCCGGAGCCCTGTATCAATCCTAAATTATCCCACTGCCCCGCTCTCTCTCCCTAAATCCCTGTATCAATCACAAACTAATCCCACTGCCCCGCTCTCTCCCCATAGCCCTGTATCAATCCCCAAACTAATCCCACTGCCCTGCTCTCTCCCCGTAGCCCTGTATCAATCCTAAACTAATCCCACTGCCCCGCTCTCTCTCTCCCTAAATCCCTGTATCAATCCCAAACTAATCCCACTGCCCCGCTCTCTCCCCATAGCCCTGTATCAGTCCCCAAACTAATCCCACTGCCCCGCTCTCTCTCCCTAAATCCCTGTATCAATCCCAAACTAATCCCACTGCCCCGCTCTCTCCCCATAGCCCTGTAGCAATCCCTAACCTAATCCCACTGCCCCACTCTCTCCCCGTAGCCCTGTATCAATCCTAAACTATTCCCACTGCCCCGCCCTCTCTCCCTAAATCCCTGTATCAATCCCAAACAAATCCCACTGCCCCGCTCTCTCCCCACAGCCCTGTATCAATCCCCAAACTAATCCCACTGCCCCACTTTCCCATAGCCCTGTATCAATCCCAAACTAATCCCACTGCCCCACTCTCTCCATAGCCCTGTATCAATCCCCAAACTAATCCCACTGCCCCACTCTCTCTCCATAGCCCTGTATCAATCCAAACTGATCCCACTGCCCCACTCTCTCTCCATAGCCCTGTATCAATCCCAGACTAATCCCACTGCCCCGCTCTCTCCCCATAGCCCTGTATCAATCCCCAAACTGATCCCACTGCCCCGCTCTCTCCCCATATCCCTGTATCAATCCCAAACTAATCCCACTGCCCCGCTCTCTCCCCGTAGCCCTGTATCAATTCCAAACTAATCCTACTGCCCCACTCTCTCCCCATAGCCCTGTATCAATCCTAAACTAATCCCACTGCCCCGCTCTCTCCCCATAGCCCTGTATCAATCGCAAACTAGTCCCACTGCCCCGCTCTCTCCCCGGAGCCCTGTATCAATCCTAAATTAATCCCACTGCCCCGCTCTCTCTCCCTAAATCCCTGTATCAATCACAAACTAATCCCACTGCCCCACTCTCTCCCCATAGCCCTGTATCAATCCCAAACTAGTCCCACTGCCCCGCTCTCTCCCCGGAGCCCTGTATCAATCCTAAATTATCCCACTGCCCCGCTCTCTCTCCCTAAATCCCTGTATCAATCACAAACTAATCCCACTGCCCCGCTCTCTCCCCATAGCCCTGTATCAATCCCCAAACTAATCCCACTGCCCTGCTCTCTCCCCGTAGCCCTGTATCAATCCTAAACTAATCCCACTGCCCCGCTCTCTCTCTCCCTAAATCCCTGTATCAATCCCAAACTAATCCCACTGCCCCGCTCTCTCCCCATAGCCCTGTATCAGTCCCCAAACTAATCCCACTGCCCCGCTCTCTCTCCCTAAATCCCTGTATCAATCCCAAACTAATCCCACTGCCCTGCTCTCTCCCCATAGCCCTGTATCAATCCCGAAACTAATCCCACTGTCCCACTCTCTCCCATAGCCCTGTATCAAACCCAAACTAATCCCACTGCCCTGCTCTCTCCCCGTAGACCTGTATCAATCCCCAAACTCATCCCACTACCCTGCTCTCCCCATAAACCCTGTATCAACCCCCAAACTAATCCCACTGACCCGCTCCCTCCCCGTAGCCCTGTATCAATCCTAAACTAATCCCACTGCCCCACTCTCTCCCCATAGCCCTGTATCAATCCCAAACTAATCCCATTGCCCCACTCTCTCCCCATAGCCCTGTATCAAACCCCAAACTAATCCCACTGCCCCACTCTCTCTCCATAGCCCTGTATCAATCTCAAACTAATCCCACTGCCCCACTCTCTCTCCATGGCCCTGTATCAATCTCAGACTAATCCCACTGCCCTGCTCTCTCTCCATAGTCCTGTATCAATCCCCAAACTGATCCCACTCCCCTGCTCTCTCCCCATATCCATGTATCAATCCCAAACTAATCCCACTGCCCCGCTCTCTCCCCATAGCCCTGTATCAATCCCAAACTAATCCCACTGCCCTGCTCTCTCCCCATAGCCCTGTATCAATCCCCAAACTGATCCCACTCCCCTGCTCTCTCCCCATATCCCTGTATCAATCCCAAACTAATCCCACCACCCCGCTCTCTCCCCATAGCCCTGTATCAATCCCAAACTAATCCCACTGCCCCGCTCTCTCCCCATAGCCCTGTATCAATCCCAAACTAATCCCACTGCCCTGCTCTCTCCCCATAGCCCTGTATCAATCCCCAAACTGATCCCACTCCCCTGCTCTCTCCCCATATCCCTGTATCAATCCCAAACTAATCCCACTGCCCCGCTCTCTCCCCATATCCCTGTATCAATCCCCAAACTAATCCCACTGCCCCGTTCTCTCTCCCTAAATCCCTGTATCAATCCCAAACTAATCCCACTGCCCCGCTCTCTCCCCATAGCCCTGTATCAATCCCCAAACTAATCCCACTGCCCCACTTTCCCATAGCCCTGTATCAATCCCAAACTGATCCCACTGCCCCACTCTCTCCATAGCCCTGTATCAATCCCCAAACTAATCCCACTGCCCCACTCTCTCTCCATAGCCCTGTATCAATCCAAACTGATCCCACTGCCCCACTCTCTCTCCATAGCCCTGTATCAATCCCAGACTAATCCCACTGCCCCGCTCTCTCCCCATAGCCCTGTATCAATCCCCAAACTGATCCCACTGCCCCGCTCTCTCCCCATATCCCTGTATCAATCCCAAACTAATCCCACTGCCCCGCTCTCTCCCCGTAGCCCTGTATCAATTCCAAACTAATCCTACTGCCCCGCTCTCTCCCCATAGCCCTGTATCAATCCTAAACTAATCCCACTGCCCCGCTCTCTCTCCCTAAATCCCTGCATCAATCACACACTTATCCCACTGCCCCGCTCTCTCCCCATAGCCCTGTATCAATCCCAAACTAGTCCCACTGCCCCGCTCTCTCCCCGGAGCCCTGTATCAATCCTAAATTAATCCCACTGCCCCGCTCTCTCTCCCTAAATCCCTGTATCAATCACAAACTAATCCCACTGCCCCGCTCTCTCCCCATAGCCCTGTATCAATCCCCAAACTAATCCCACTGCCCTGCTCTCTCCCCGTAGCCCTGTATCAATCCTAAACTAATCCCACTGCCCCGCTCTCTCTCCCTAAATCCCTGTATCAATCCCAAACTAATCCCACTGCCCCGCTCTCTCCCCATAGCCCTGTATCAGTCCCCAAACTAATCCCACTGCCCCGCTCTCTCTCCCTAAATCCCTGTATCAATCCCAAACTAATCCCACTGCCCTGCTCTCTCCCCATAGCCCTGTATCAATCCCGAAACTAATCCCACTGTCCCACTCTCCCATAGCCCTGTATCAATCCCCAAACTAATCCCACTGCCCCACTCTCTCCCCATAGCCCTGTACCGATCCCAAACTAATCCCACTGCCCTGCTCTCTCCCTATAGCCCTGTATCAATCCCCAAACTAATCCCACTGCCCCGCTCTCTCTCCCATAGCCCTGTATCAATCCCCAAACTAATCCCACAGCCCCACTCTCTCCCCATAGCCCTGTATGAATCCCCAAACTAATCCCACTGCCCCGCTCTCTCCCCATAGCCCTGTATCAATCCCCAAACTAATCCCACTGCCCCGCTCTCTCCCAATAGCCCTGTATCAATCCCAAACTGATCCCACTGCCCCACTCTCTCCATAGCCCTGTATCAATCCCCAAACTAATCCCACTGCCCCACTCTCTCTCCATAGCCCTGTATCAATCCTAAATTAATCCCACTGCCCTGCTCTCTCTCCCTAAATCCCTGTATCAATCCCAAACTAATCCCACTGCCCCGCTCTCTCCCCATAGCCCTGTATCAATCCCCAAACTAATCCCACTGCCCCACTTTCCCATAGCCCTGTATCAATCCCAAACTGATCCCACTGCCCCACTCTCTCCATAGCCCTGTATCAATCCCCAAACTAATCCCACTGCCCCGCTCTCTCTCCATAGCCCTGTATCAATCCAAACTGATCCCACTGCCCCACTCTCTCCCCGGAGCCCTGTATCAATCCTAAATTAATCCCACTGCCCCGCTCTCTCTCCCTAAATCCCTGTATCAATCACAAACTTATCCCACTGCCCCGCTCTCTCCCCATAGCCCTGTATCAATCCCAAACTAGTCCCACTGCCCCGCTCTCTCCCCGGAGCCCTGTATCAATCCTAAATTAATCCCACTGCCCCGCTCTCTCTCCCTAAATCCCTGTATCAATCACAAACTAATCCCACTGCCCCGCTCTCTCCCCATAGCCCTGTATCAATCCCCAAACTAATCCCACTGCCCTGCTCTCTCCCCGTAGCCCTGTATCAATCCTAAACTAATCCCACTGCCCCGCTCTCTCTCCCTAAATCCCTGTATCAATCCCAAACTAATCCCACTGCCCCGCTCTCTCCCCATAGCCCTGTATCAGTCCCCAAACTAATCCCACTGCCCCGCTCTCTCTCCCTAAATCCCTGTATCAATCCCAAACTAATCCCACTGCCCTGCTCTCTCCCCATAGCCCTGTATCAATCCTGAAACTAATCCCACTGTCCCACTCTCCCATAGCCCTGTATCAATCCCCAAACTAATCCCACAGCCCCACTCTCTCCCCATAGCCCTGTACCGATCCCAAACTAATCCCACTGCCCCGCTCTCTCTCCCATAGCCCTGTATCAATCCCCAAACTAATCCCACAGCCCCACTCTCTCCCCATAGCCCTGTATCAATCCCCAAACTAATCCCACTGCCCCGCTCTCTCCCCATAGCCCTGTATCAATCCCCAAACTAATCCCACTGCCCCGCTCTCTCCCAATAGCCCTGTATCAATCCCCAAACTAATCCCACTGCCCCGCTCACTCCCCATAGCCCTGTATCAATCCGCAAACTAATCCCACTGCCCCACTCTCTCCCCATAGCCCTGTATCGATCCCAAACTAATCCCACTGCCCCGCTCTCTCCCCATAGCCCTGTAGCAATCCCGAACCTAATCCCACTGCCCCACTCTCTCCCCATAGCCCTGTATCAATCCCAAACTAGTCCCACTGCCCCGCTCTCTCCCCGGAGCCCTGTATCAATCCTAAATTATCCCACTGCCCCGCTCTCTCTCCCTAAATCCCTGTATCAATCACAAACTAATCCCACTGCCCCGCTCTCTCCCCATAGCCCTGTATCAATCCCAAAACTAATCCCACTGCCCTGCTCTCTCCCGGTTGCCCTGTATCAATCCTAAACTAATCCCACTGCCCCGCTCTCTCTCCCTAAATCCCTGTATCAATCCCAAACAAATCCCACTGCCCCGCTCTCTCCCCACAGCCCTGTATCAATCCCCAAATTTATCCCACTGCCCCGTTCTCTCTCCCTAAATCCCTGTATCAATCCCAAACTAATCCCACTGCCCCGCTCTCTCCCCATAGCCCTGTATCAATCCCCAAACTAATCCCACTGCCCCACTTTCCCATAGCCCTGTTTCAATCCCAAACTGATCCCACTGCCCCACTCTCTCTCCATAGCCCTGTATCAATCCCAAACAAATCCCACTGCCCCGCTCTCTCCCCACAGCCCTGTATCAATCCCCAAACTTATCCCACTGCCCCGTTCTCTCTCCCTAAATCCCTGTATCAATCCCAAACTAATCCCACTGCCCCGCTCTCTCCCCATAGCCCTGTATCAATCCCCAAACTAATCCCACTGCCCCACTTTCCCATAGCCCTGTTTCAATCCCAAACTGATCCCACTGCCCCACTCTCTCTCCATAGCCTTGTATCAATCCCAGACTAATCCCACTGCCCCGCTCTCTCCCCATAGCCCGGTATCAATCCCCAAACTGATCCCACTGCCCCGCTCTCTCCCCATATCCCTGTATCAATCCCAAACTAATCCCACTGCCCCGCTCTCTCCCCGTAGCCCTGTATCAATTCCAAACTAATCCTACTGCCCCGCTCTCTCCCCATAGCCCTGTATCAATCCTAAACTAATCCCACTGCCCCGCTCTCTTCCCATAGCCCTGTATCAATCCCCAAACTAGTACCACTGCCCCGCTCTCTCCCCGGAGCCCTGTATCAATCCTAAATTAATCCCACTGCCCCGCTCTCTCTCCCTAAATCCCTGTATCAATCACAAACTAATCCCACTGCCCCACTCTCTCCCCATAGCCCTGTATCAATCCCAAACTAGTCCCACTGCCCCGCTCTCTCCCCGGAGCCCTGTATCAATCCTAAATTAATCCCACTGCCCCGCTCTCTCCCCATCGCCCTGTATCAATCCCCAAACTAATCCCACTGCCCTGCTCTCTCCCCGTAGCCCTGTATCAATCCTAAACTAATCCCACTGCCCCGCTCTCTCTCCCTAAATCCCTGTATCAATCCCAAACTAATCCCATTGCCCCGCTCTCTCCCCATAGCCCTGTATCAGTCCCCAAACTAATCCCACTGCCCCGCTCTCTCTCCCTAAATCCCTGTATCAATCCCAAACTAATCCCACTGCCCTGCTCTCTCCCCATAGCCCTGTATCAATCCCGAAACTAATCCCACTGTCCCACTCTCTCCCATAGCCCTGTATCAATCCCAAACTAATCCCACTGCCCTGCACTCTCCCCGTAGACCTGTATCAATCCCCAAACTCATCCCACTACCCTGCTCTCCCCATAGGCCCTGTATCAACCCCCAAACTAATCCCACTGACCCGCTCCCTCCCCGTAGCCCTGTATCAATCCTAAACTAATCCCACTGCCCCACTCTCTCCCCATAGCCCTGTATCAATCCCAAACTAATCCCATTGCCCCACTCTCTCCCCATAGCCCTGTATCAATCCCAAACTAATCCCATTGCCCCACTCTCTCCCCATAGCCCTGTATCAATCCCCAAACTAATCCCACTGCCCCACTCTCTCTCCATAGCCCTGTATCAATCTCAAACTAATCCCACTGCCCCACTCTCTCTCCATGGCCCTGTATCAATCCCAGACTAATCCCACTGCCCCGCTCTCTCTCCATAGCCCTGTATCAATCCCCAAACTGATCCCACTCCCCTGCTCTCTCCCCATATCCCTGTATCAATCCCAAACTAATCCCACTGCCCCGCCCTCTCCCCATAGCCCTGTATCAATCCCAAACTAATCCCACTGCCCTGCTCTCTCCCCATAGCCCTGTATCAATCCCCAAACTGATCCCACTCCCCTGCTCTCTCCCCATATCCCTGTATCAATCCCAAACTAATCCCACCGCCCCGCTCTCTCCCCATAGCCCTGTATCAATCCCAAACTAATCCCACTGCCCCGCTCTCTCCCCATAGCCCTGTATCAATCCCAAACTAATCCCACTGCCCTGCTCTCTCCCCATAGCCCTGTATCAATCCCCAAACTGATCCCACTCCCCTGCTCTCTCCCCATATCCCTGTATCAATCCCAAACTAATCCCACTGCCCCGCTCTCTCCCCATATCCCTGTATCAATCCCAAACTAATCCCACTGCCCCACTCTCTCTCCATAGCCCTGTATCAATCCAAACTGATCCCACTGCCCCACTCTCTCTCCATAGCCCTGTATCAATCCCAGACTAATCCCACTGCCCCGCTCTCTCCCCATAGCCCTGTATCAATCCCCAAACTGATCCCACTGCCGCGCTCTCTCCCCATATCCCTGTATCAATCCCAAACTAATCCCACTGCCCCGCTCTCTCCCCGTAGCCCTGTATCAATTCCAAACTAATCCTACTGCCCCGCTCTCTCCCCATAGCCCTGTATCAATCCTAAACTAATCCCACTGCCCCGCTCTCTTCCCATAGCCCTGTATCAATCCCCAAACTAATCCCACTGCCCCACTCTCTCCCCATAGCCCTGTATCAATCCCAAACTAGTCCCACTGCCCCGCTCTCTCCCCGGAGCCCTGTAGCAATCCTAAATTAATCCCACTGCCCCGCTCTCTCTCCCTAAATCCCTGTATCAATCACAAACTAATCCCACTGCCCCGCTCTCTCCCCATAGCCCTGTATCAATCCCAAACTAGTCCCACTGCCCCGCTCTCTCCCCGGAGCCCTGTATCAATCCTAAATTAATCCCACTGCCCCGCTCTCTCTCCCTAAATCCCTGTATCAATCACAAACTAATCCCACTGCCCCGCTCTCTCCCCATAGCCCTGTATCAATCCTAAACTAATCCCACTGCCCCGCTCTCTCTCCCTAAATCCCTGTATCAATCCCAAACTAATCCCACTGCCCCGCTCTCTCCCCATAGCCCTATATCAGTCCCCAAACTAAGCCCACTGCCCCGCTCTCTCTCCCTAAATCCCTGTATCAATCCCGAAACTAATCCCACTGTCCCACTCTCTCCCATAGCCCTGTATCAATCCCAAACTAATCCCACTGCCCTGCTCTCTCCCCGTAGACCTGTATCAATCCCCAAACTGATCCCACTGCCCTGCTCTCTCCCCATAGCCCTGTATCAATCCCTAACCTAATCCCACTGCCCCACTCTATCCCCATAGACCTGTATCGATCCCAAACTAATCCCACTGCCCCGCTCTCTCCCCATAGCCCTGTATCAATCCCAAACTAATCCCACTGCCCTGCTCTCTCCCCATAGCCCTGTATCAATCCCCAATCTGATCCCACTCCCCTGCTCTCTCCCCATATCCCTGTATCAATCCCAAACTAATCCCACCGCCCCGCTCTCTCCCCATAGCCCTGTATCAATCCCAAACTAATCCCACTGCCCCGCTCTCTCCCCATAGCCCTGTTTCAATCCCCAAACTAATCCCACTGCCCCGCTCTCTCCCCATAGCCCTGTATCAATCCCAAACTAATCCCACTGCCCTGCTCTCTCCCCATAGCCCTGTATCAATCCCCAAACTAATCCCACTGCCCTGCTCTCTCCCCATAGCCCTGTATCAATCCCAAACTAATCCCACTGCCCTGCTCTCTCCCCATAGCCCTGTATCAATCCCAAACTAATCCCACTGCCCTGCTCTCTCCCCATAGCCCTGTATCAATCCCAAACTAATCCCACTGCCCTGCTCTCTCCCCATAGCCCTGTATCAATCCCAAACTAATCCCACTGCCCTGCTCTCTCCCCATAGCCCTGTATCAATCCCAAACTAACCCCACTGCCCCGCTCTCTCTCCCATAGCCCTGTATCAATCCCCAAACTAATCCCACTGCCCCGCTCTCTCCCCATAGCCCCGTATCAATCCCTAACCTAATCCCACTGCCCCGCTCTCAAAATGTAACCAGTGGGGTGCCACGGGGTTCGGTCCTTGGGCCCCAGCTATTTACAATCTACATTTACGTGGGGTCATAGTTTTAGGATGAGGAGTAGCAGATTTAAAACAGAGTTGAGGAGAAACTACTTCTCCCAAAGCGTTGTGAACCTGTGGAATTTGCTCCCCCAGAGTGCGGTGGATTTTAGGTTTAGGATTTAGACAGATTTTTAATGAGTAATGGGTTGAAGGATTATGGAGAACGGGTCGGACGGTGGATTTGAGGCCGAGAGGGAATCAGACAAGATCGTATTGAATGGCGGAGTAGACTCGAGGGGCTCAATGGCTGAGTCTGCCTCCTCGCTATTCTGTAATATTGCTCTGGAACCTTCGGTGGGATTCTCCGAGCCTCTGGGCCGAAATCGCGCTCGGCGTGGGGGTGGAGAATGGGCGTCGACGCCGAAATCCAGCACGATGCTGCTTCCGGGGACCGGAGAATCGGCACCAATTGCGCACGCGGGGTCGGCACGGCGCCGGGTCCATTGAAAGAGGCCCCAGCGGCGACTTACCGATGGCCAGGTTCCCGCTGGCGCGGTTCTCTCATGGTTCCACCCGGCGGGTACTCGGAGTAGCGGGCTCAGTACACGGCCGCCTTGATGGGGTACCGGGGGAATCCTTCACCCGGGGGGGGGTCCTCCAGGATGGCCAGGCTCGCGATCGGGGCGCGCACAATCTCAGGGGGGGACCTATATTGTCAGGGCCGGTCCGCAGTGTGGGTCCACCATCTTGCACAGGGCTGCCACCGTGCGCATGCACGGACCCCTGGCCGGAGGAGCTGGAGGACTACTCCAGCGCCCTGCTAGCCCCCTTCAGGTAAGTGAATCACTCTGGACTTTCTCCAGGAAAGTGCAGAGTGATTCGCGCCAGTTTTCTCGCGGCCGTGGGGACATAGCCCCAGTATCAGAGAATTCCGCCCCTTGTGTTTGCTTTAACCCGAGCCTGGGATGATGCCTGCTGGCTATACTGGAGGCGGTCTCGGGTTGTGTCCAAAGTGTGGATGACCTGGGGCTTTCCTTCAGTTTGCCCAGTGACTGCAGGGCTTGCTGAGTAGGTCTGTGGAGGAGTTTCCATTTGCACTGGTGTAGGGGAACTGTGTTGTGATTTGAATGGCTGAGGTACAGTGTACCGTCTGCTGGTGCTGGTCCTGGTTCCTGTATCACTGCCAACTTGTCATGGCCACATGTGGTCTGGATATTGACCATTTGTCCAGGTGTCAGAGGGCCAAGCCTGCGAGCGTTGAGATCATAACGCATTTCCTCTCTTAATCAGCATTCCATGCGTGCACCACTCACTTTAGTTTTGATTTTGGGCTGCAAAGAGCCTCAGCATTGGGGATTGTGGTCCTGGTGTGCTTGGAAAAGAGTCATGTTGACGAGGGCAGATACCTTGGGTGGTTTCGCAGGCTGAATGCAGCACGGTATTCGGTGCCATTCATCACTGCTCGAGAAGATGCTTAGCTGAGGGTGTCCCCCATTCTGCCAGGGCATTGCACGGTGAGTATCGGCGGCCACTGAGGATATACTCAAAATCATGTGTGCGTAAAGCTTGTAAAGTCACTGGAGACGAATTGGCACGTGTTGTCTGTCACAAGCCTCTGTGGAATGCTGTGTGTGAGGAAGTGTTCCTGGGGCTTGATGATGACTGTGTTACTTGTCATGTTTAGCTGAGATCAAACCCCGCGGAACACAAACGACTCAGAGTAAATGTTGTTCACCATTGTGATATGAAATGTCAGCTGCTGTGAATGACCATGGCAGGTCCGGGTCCTCGCGTAGATGTGACGATTCTTTCGGCTTGAGTGCATTGAATGGGGCAATCTTCTGGAAAGTTCCCTCTCCGTGTCGATGTGCATGGAGGGCCAGTGCAGTGATTCCTTGGCCCTGTATCTGATTGTTTTCAACCCAGGGTGCCCTGGTGAGGTTGTTGAGCGTAGCACCTCTGAAGAGAGTAGGGATGATGAATCGTTGGCCGTACATTACAGTCCCAGACCAGATGCCAACAGTGGCTCAGACACTGGGCAGAAACCCCAATATTTCAGTTTAATTTTTTAAGACTGTGAAGGAAGGAAATCTCAATCCAGGAGTGACAGATCCAACCATCTTCAGCTGCTTCATCAATGACTTTACCTCCATCATAAGGTCAGAAGTGGGGATGTTTGTGGATGACTGCACAATGTTCAGCACCATTCACGACTCCTCAGACACTGAAGCAGTCCCTGTCCAAATGCAGCAAGACCCGGACAATATCCAGGCTCGGGCTGGCAAGTGGCAAGTTACATTCGCACAACACAAGTGCCCGGCAATGACCATCTCCTACAAGAGAGGATCTAACCATCGCCCCTTGACATTCAATGGCATTAACATCACTGAATTCCCCACTATCAACATCCTGGGGGTTACCATTGATCAGAAACTGAACTGGACCCAGCCACATTAATACTGTGGCTACCAGGGCAGGTCAGAGGCTGGGAATCCTGCGGAGAGTAACTCACCTCAGGATCCCCCAAAGCCTGTCCACCATCTACAAGGCACAAGTCAGGAGCGTAATGGAATACTCTCCACTTGCCTGGATGAGTGCACCTCCAACAACACTCAAGAAGCTCAACACCATCCAGGACAAAGCAGCCCCGCTTGATTGCTCCCCTTCCACAAACATTCACTCCCTCCACCACCGACGCACAGTGGCAGCCATGTGCACCATCTACAAGATGCACTGCAGGAACTCACCAAGGTTCCTCAGGCAGCACCTCCCAAACCCACAACCACTCCCATCTAGAAGGACAAGAGCGGCAGATACCTGGGAACCCCACCACCTGGAGGTTCCCCTCCAAGTCACTCCCCATCCTGACTTGGAAATATAATCGGCCGTTCCTTCACTGTCGCTGGTCAAAATCCTGGAAACCCCTCCCCAACAGCACAGTGGGTGTACCTACACCTCAGGGACAGCAGCAGTTCAAGAAGGCAGCTCACCCCCACCTTCTGAAGGGCAACAGGGATGGACAGTAAGTGGCCTAATCAGCGACGGCCACATCCCGTAAATGGAATTCAAACAAGGTTCTGTTTTTTGCTATTTCAATTTTTGTGCCTGGACAATTAATGGAACCTATATCTTTGACTTTTGACCTCAGGAATGGCAGGTTGCAAAGAGCTGTTTATATTTCAGATCAGCTGATTCACGGGAGGTCACTGCTGACACATCGTGATGGACTTGGCTGTCGGCCAATGGACTATTTTGAATTGCCGGGCCTAATCAAAGATCCCTGCTGATTGGTCAAGGTTTTCTCTGGAATGTTCCTTCCTCTGTGTGATTGTGTTTGTTTTGGTCAGAAGCTGAAGGGTCACAGCCCTGATCTCTCTCACTCATCCAATGGATTCTTTCTGAAGATCCAACTTTCTCTCTCCACAGCCAGATTGAACTGCTGGGGAATTCAGTCCAGCCACTCGCTGCAGGCAGGGTCGGTTGTTTAAAATCCCTTTTTTAAATCTCATGTGGGGAACTCTTTTCTTATCTCAGTAAGTCTGTTGGTCATTCTGGTGGAGTTGGAAACAAGTGAGAATTAAACAGGCCTGATGCAGATCCTCTGAGCGAAGGCCCAGGTTAATAAAATTAAAGTGACTCTCCAGAGGGGATCCTACAGCCTGCAACTTCTGACTGAATGATCCTGCCAGAAGATCTTCATTAGCAATCCAGCCAGTGGCTTCGATCCCCAAGCATCCTGGGAAGACAGCCTGCTGCAACGACCTCGATATCGGAAGCAAGGATACTCATCTTTCATTTCCTTTTAATTCCTATTATTTTTACACCTCCCCTTCCCTCTGTGTGTATCTGGCTTGTGTGTGTTTGGGTAGAGGGTGGGACGGTAAAAGGGGCGAGTGGCAGATTAGCTGGCCGTTACTCTGTTATAAACATTGCGTATTTCAACTCTGTTCCTGTTAGAAATAAAAGTTATTGTTTTCAATAACTTTCCCTGGCCCGACACTCATCCCTGGAGCATCTCGAAAACAAGGACTCCTACATCAGACTCCTATTTATTGACTACAGCTCCGCCTTCAACACCATAATCCCAGCCAAGCTCATATCAAAGCTCCAAAACCTAGGACTTGGCTCCCCACTCTGCAACTGGATCCTGGATTTTCTGACCAATAGACCACAATCAGTAAGAATGAACAACAACACCTCCTCCACAATAGTCCTCAACACCGGCACCCCGCAAGGCTGCGTACTTCGCCCCCTACTCTACTCCCTGTACACACACGACTGCGTGGCAAAACTTGGTTCCAACTCCATCTACAAGTTTGCTGACGATACGACCATAGTGGGCCGGATCTCGAATAACGATGAGTCCGAATACAGGAGGGAGATAGAGAACCTAGTGGAGTGGTGTAGCGACAACAATCTCTCCCTCAATGCCAGCAAAACTAAAGAGCTGGTAATTGACTTCAGGAAGCAAAGTGCTGTACACACTCCTGTCCGCATCAACGAGGCCGAGGTGGAGATGGTTAGCAGTTTCAAATTCCTAGGGGTGCACATCTCCAAAAATCTGTCCTGGTCCACCCACGTCGATGCTACCACCAAGAAAGCACAACAGCGCCTATACTTCCTCAGGAAACTAAGGAAATTCGGCATGTCCACATTGACTCTTACCAACTTTTACAGATGCACCATAGAAAGCATCCTGTCGGGCTGCATCACAGCCTGGTATGGCAACTGCTCGGCCCAGGACCGCAAGAAACTTCAGAGAGTCGTGAACACCGCCCAGTCCATCACACAAACCTGCCTCCCATCCATTGACTCCATCTACACCTCCCGCTGCCTGGGGAAAGCGGGCAGTATAATCAAAGACCCCTCCCACCCGGCTTACTCACTCTTCCAACTTCTTCCATCGGGCAGGAGGTACAGAAGTCTGAGAACACGCACGAACAGACTCAAAAACAGCTTCTTCCCCACTGTCACCAGACTCCTAAATGACCCTCTTATGGACTGACCTCATTAACACTACACCCTGTTTGCTTCACCCGATGCCAGTGCTTATGTAGTTACATTATGTACATTGTGTTGCCCTATTATGTATTTTCTTTTATTTCCTTTTCTTCTTATGTACTTAATGATCTGTTGAGCTGCTCGCAGAAAAATACTTTTCCCTGTACCTCGGTACACGTGACAATAAACAAATCCAATCCAATCCAATCCAATATTACGATAGAGAGCATCCTACCCGACTGATGCAACAGTCCAGAAAGCCCAACAGCGTCTCTACTTCCTGCGGAAGCTAAAGAAATTTGGTATGTCTGCATTAACTCTCACAAACTTCTACAGAAGTTCCATAGAGAGCATCCTATCCGGCTGCAGCACAGCCTGGTATGGCAACTGCTCGGTCCAAGATCGCAAGAAACTGCAGAGTGTGGTGAACTCAGCCCAACGCATCACACAAACTTGCCACCCCCACATTGATTCTGTCTACACCTCCCGCTGCCTCAGGAAGGCAGACAGCATTATCAGAGACCCCTCCCACATTGGCACTGCCTTCTTCCAGACCCTTCCATCAGGCAGAAGGTACAGAAGTCTGAAGACCCGCACATCCAGACAGAGGAACAGCTTCTTCCCCACAGCTACTAGACTCCTCAACGACTCCCCCTCGGACTGATCTGTTCCCTGCAAGAACACTATTCATGATGCCCTATGCTGCTCTTGCTCATGTGTTTGCTTCGTGTGGCCCCTTGTTCCGCACTGTAACCAATCATTGTTTGTCGATGTACCATTTGTCAATGTTCTCTGTTGATTATTCTTTTGGCTACTGTGTACGTACTGTGTACGTTCCCTCGGCCGCAGAAAAATACTTTTCACTGTGCTTCGGTACATGTGACAATAAATCAAATCAAATCAAAATAAATATCAATTTACAAACTTGGTGGCTATAACTTACTGAGCAGTCAAGGGGCCAAAGATTCAGCAAACTTTGTACAAATGATTGGTTAATTCACTTGTGTTGGGATGTGGGGTCTGTGAGTCTGGAATCGACCGCGCACTCGCCGAGTGTGTCGTAACAAAGTATCTGCTCCCCAGGGAACCGTCGTAATATACATAAAAGTCTATTAGCCCAAACTTTTATGATGCTTTATTTGCAACCCTGGTTTCAAAACGCCTGCGGTCTTTTAAACCAGGAACTTAAAAAACAGGACTGCAGCAGCCAAACACACACAATCCCAGGCTTTTAACCCTTACTGCACCAAAACATATGATACAATACATCTGAAATTGCGGCGTTCAAAAGGCATCTTGACAAACACATGGATAGGACGGGTATAGAGGGATACGGCACGAGAAAGTGCTGAGGGTTTTGGCCAAGGTTGGTATCATGACCGGTACAGGCTTGGAGGGCCGAAGGGCCTGTTCCTGGGCTTCTTTGTTCTTTGAATTCAATACAAAATGTGGAATTTCATGATGACCATGAAACCCTTGTCGATTGTCCTAAAAGCCCATCTGGTCGACTAATGTCTTTCAGGGAAGGAAATCGGTCATCCTTATCCGGTCTGGCCTACATGCAACGCCACACCCCAGACCCACACAGTGATGCAGTTGACTCTTAACTGCCCCCTACTTAAATGCCCGAGCAACCCACTCAGTTGAAGGGCAATTCGGGTTGGGCAACCTCTCCACGTCCACTCTATCCAGGCCTCGCAGTATCCTGTAAGTCTCAATAGATACCCCCTCTTCGTTCTGACTGGCCCAGCCAGTGACACCCACATCCAAGAACAAATATTTAAAATATATAGTTGCGCAATTCCTGTTCATTTATTTTGTTTGTGGCTCTTGTTTGATGTATTGGCGATTATGCCCCATATTTAAGCGCGGCCAGCATCAAATCCTCCAGCCTGTCTGTGACTGGTGAAGTTTCCATTAGTTCCAGAAAAGTGGCTGGAAATGAATGTTTCTGAGAATTGTTTGTAAAGCTCAGACATCTGTTCCAGAAGCGCGTCTCTTTCTGAGAATCAAACTCAGTCAGGGAAATTTCTGCAATCTGTTACAGTCCATGAGATATTCTTCTTCTCTGCAATGACAGTCCTTCCGTCTGAATTGATCAAAATCTGACCATCTGTACACTTAACAGATCAGAATGTATCTAAACCTCTTGTACCCAAACGAAGGGCATCTATCTCCGAAAATAGTTCCGCCGGGACCCTGCTTCTGTTGGACAGTGACAGCTCCGCAGTAATACTCTGCTTTTTAACCGGTGTCTATTTATCCACTTCATTCCTCCATTGGTCACAAGGCTCAGCTTCAAACACCGGAGGAGAGTTAAACTTTACATCTGGCTTCAACCATGCTTCCCAAAATAATTTTTCACAATATACATTAATGATCTGGAAGAAGGTACTGAAGGCACTGTTGCTAAGTTTGCAGATGATACAAAGATCTGTAGAGGGACAGGTAGTATTGAGGAAGCGAGGGGGCAGCAGAAGGATTTGGTCAGGCTAGGAGAGTGGGCAATGAAGTGGCAGATGCAATACAATGTACAACTGCTCAGTACATGAGCAGTTTTGGATCCCGTATCTAAGGAAGGATGTGCTGGCCTTGGAATGGGTCCAGAGGAGGTTCACAATAATATCCCTGGAATGAAGAGCTTGTCGTGTGAGGAACGGTTGAGGATTCTGGGTCTGTACTCGTTGGAGTTTAGAAGGATGAGGGGGGGGATCTTATTGAAACTTACAGGATACTGCGAGGCCTGGATAGAGTGGACGTGGAGAGGATGTTTCCACTTGTAGGAAAAACTAGAAGCAGAGGACACCATCTCAGACTAAAGGGACAATCCTTTAAAACAGAAATTAGGAGGAATTTCTTCAGCCAGAGGGTGGTGAATCTGTGGAACTCTTTGCCGCAGAAGGCTGTGGAGGCCAAATCACTGAGTGTCTTTAAGACAGAGATAGATAGGTTCTTGATTAGACCATAAGACCATAAGACATAGGAGCGGAAGTAAGGCCATTCGGCCCATCGAGTCCACTCCACCATTCAATCATGGCTGATTTCAACTCCATTTACCCGCTCTCTCTCCATAGCCCTTAATTCCTCGAGAAATCAAGAATTTATCAACTTCTGTCTTAAAGACACTCAACGTCCCGGCCTCCACCGCCCTCTGTGGCAATGAATTCCACAGACCCACCACTCGATGGCTGAAGAAATTTCTCCTCATCTCTGTTCTAAAATGACTCCCTTTTATTCTAAGGCTGTGCCCCCGGGTCCTAGTCTCCCCTGCTAATGGAAACAACTTCCCTACGTCCACCCTATCTAAGCCATTCATTATCTTGTAAGTTTCTGTTAGATCTCCCCTCAACCTCCTAAACTCCAATGAATATAATCCCAGGATCCTCAGACGTTCATCGTATGTTAGGTCTACCATTCCTGGGATCATCCGTGTGAATCTCCGCTGGACCCGCTCCAGTGCCAGTATGTCCTTCCTGAGGTGTGGGGCCAAAATTGCTCACAGTATTCTAAATGGGGCCTAACTAATGCTTTATAAAGCTTCAGAAGTACATCCCTGCTTTTATATTCCAAGCCTCTTGAGATGAATGACAACATTGCATTTGCTTTCTTAATTACGGACTCAACCTGCAAGTTTACCTTTAGAGAATCCTGGACTCGGACTCCCAAGTCCCTTTGCACTTCAGCATTATGAATTTTGTCACCGTTTAGAAAATAGTCCACGCCTCTATTCTTTTTTCCAAAGTGCAAGACCTCGCACTTGCCCACTTTGAATTTCATCAGCCATTTCTTGGACCACTCTCCTAAACTGTCTAAATCTTTCTGCAGCCTCCCCACCTCCTCCACTAATTAGGGGATCAGGGGTTATGGGGAGAAGGCAGGAGAATGGGGATGAGAAAAATATCAGCCATGATTGAATGGCGGAGCAGACTCGATGGGCCGAGTGGCCTAATTCTGCTCCTATGTCTTATAACTCAAATAACAAACTTCTGTTGGAAAAGTATCACAGTTTCCAATTTTCACCTTTCGGCCAACCATTCTCTGCTGTCAATGTTTATCAGGATGCATGCTGGGAGGTTAAACCAAGACACTTTCCTTGCTGAGTGTATTGACTTTGTTCAGAGGTAACACCCAGTGTCCCAGCTATCCCCTAATTATAGGTCTTCAAATACCCATCACCTGGTTTCCTTAATGTAATTGACATTTAAAAACTGCCTGAGTGTGTGTGCGCATGTACATATCGCAACATTAATACAAAATCACTCGCAGCTGCTTCTGCCTGTGGCCTGCAGCGTATCGTTAAAACCCAAAATCAACTGTTGCATGAAATGTACATCTGCAGGCTGTGATTAGAAGCCATCAAAGAGCTTCATAGCAGTAAATAAGACAATGTGTGGATTCCAATGGGCAGTTTATTTGTATTTTTAAAATTGTACAGCAGCCTGTTTATTCTGCAAACCATCAGAGAAGTCTCCTGGGTAACCAGTAGAGATTGTCTCCTCATCGCTGCAATAAAAGACTCTGATTGGTTTATAAACTCTCCCCACAAAGTCTGAGTTTCTGTGAGTCTGTTTGCATCAGTTATGTTTGCCTGATTGTCTGTGAGAAAGTGTTTGTGTGTGTGTGAGAGTTTGTGTGTGTGAGAGAGTTTGTGTGTGTGAGAGAGTTTGTGTGCGAGCGAGAGTTTGTGTGTGCGAGCGAGAGTTTGTGTGTGCGTGAGAGTGTGTGTGTGTGCGTGAGAGTTTGTGTGTGCGAGAGTTTGTTTGTGTGTGTGCGAGAGAGTTTGTGTGTGTGCGAGAGAGTTTGTGTGCGTGCGAGAGTTTGTTTGTGTGTGTGCGAGAGAGTTTGTGTGTGTGTGAGAGAGTTTGTGCGTGTGCGAGAAAGTTTGTGTGTGTGTGAGAGTTTGTGTGCGCGCGCGTGAGAGAGTTTGTGTGTGTGCGTGAGAGTGTGTGCGAGAGATTTTGTGTGTGTGCGAGAGAGTTTGTGTGTGTGCGAGAGAGTTTGTGTGAGAGTGTGTGTGTGCGCGTGAGTATGTGTATGTGTGCGTGAGAGTATGTGTATGTGTGCGTGAGAGTTTGTGTGTGTGTGCGAGAGAGTTTGTGTGTGCGTGAGAGTTTGTGTGCGAGAGAGTTTGTGTGTGTGCGAGAGAGTTTGTGTGTGTGCGAGAGAGTTTGTGTGAGTGTGTGTGTGCGCGTGAGTATGTGTATGTGTGCGTGAGAGTTTGTGTGTGTGTGCGAGAGAGTTTGTGTGTGCGAGAGAGTTTGTGTGTGCGAGAGAGTTTGTGTGCGAGAGAGTTTGTGTGCGAGAGAGTTTGTGTGTGAGAGAGAGTTTGTGCGTGAGAGAGTTTGTGTGTGTGCATGAGAGAGTTTGTGTGTGTGCATGAGAGAGTTTGTGTGTGTGCGAGAGAGTTTGTGTGAGAGAGTGTGTGCATGAGAGTTTGTGTGTGTGCGAGAGAGTTTGTGTGTGCGAGAGAGTTTGTGTGTGCGAGAGAGTTTGTGTGTGCGAGAGAGTTTGTGTGTGCAAGAGAGTTTGTGTGTGCGAGAGAGTTTGTGTGTGCGAGAGAGTTTGTGTGTGCGAGAGAGTTTGTGTGTGCGAGAGAGTTTGTGTGTGCGAGAGAGTTTGTGTGTGTGCGAGAGAGTTTGTGTGTGTGCGAGAGAGTTTGTGTGTGTGCGAGAGAGTTTGTGTGTGTGCATGAGAGAGTTTGTGTGTGCGAGAGTTTGTGTGAGAGAGTGTGTGTGTGCGTGAGTGTGTGTATGTGTGCGTGAGAGTTTGTGTGTGTGCGAGAGAGTTTGTGTGTGCGAGAGAGTTTGTGAGAGAGAGTTTGTGTGTGCATGAGAGTTTGTGTGTGCATGAGAGTTTGTGTGTGTGCGAGAGAGTTTGTGTGTGTGCGAGAGAGTTTGTGTGTGTGCATGAGAGTTTGTGTGTGTGCGAGAGAGTTTGTGTGAGAGAGTGTGTGTGCGTGTGAGTGTGTGTATGTGTGCGTGAGAGTTTGTGTGTGTGCGAGAGAGTTTGTGTGTGCGAGAGAGTTTGTGAGAGAGAGTTTGTGTGTGCATGAGAGTTTGTGTGTGTGCGTGAGAGTTTGTGTGTGCGAGAGAGTTTGTGTGTGCGAGAGAGTTTGTGTGTGCGAGAGAGTTTGTGTGTGCGAGAGAGTTTGTGTGTGCGAGAGAGTTTGTGTGTGCGAGAGAGTGTGTGTGCGTGAGAGAGTGTGTGTGTGTGCGTGAGAGAGTTTGTGTGTGTGCATGAGAGAGTTTGTGTGTGCGAGAGAGTTTGTGTGTGCGAGAGAGTTTGTGTGTGCGAGAGTTTGTTTGTGTGTGTGCGAGAGAGTTTGTGTGTGTGCGCGAGAGAGTTTGTGTGTGTGCGAGAGAGTTTGTGTGTGCGAGAGAGTTTGTGTGTGTGCGAGAGAGTTTGTGTGCGCGAGAGAGTTTGTGTGTGCGAGAGTTTGTTTGTGTGTGTGCGAGAGAGTTTGTGTGTGTGCGCGAAAGAGTTTGTGTGTGTGCGAGAGAGTTTGTGTGTGCGAGAGAGTTTGTGTGTGTGCGCGAGAGAGTTTGTGTGTGTGCGAGAGAGTTTGTGTGTGTGCGCGAGAGAGTTTGTGTGTGTGCGGGAGAGAGTTTGTGTGTGTGCATGAGAGAGTTTGTGTGTGTGCGCGAGAGAGTTTGTGTGTGTGCGCGAGAGAGTTTGTGTGTGTGCGAGAGAGTTTGTGTGTGCGAGAGAGTTTGTGTGTGTGCGAGAGAGTTTGTGTGTGCGAGAGAGTTTGTGTGTGCGAGAGAGTTTGTGTGTGCGAGAGAGTTTGTGTGTGCGAGAGAGTTTGTGTGTGCGAGAGAGTTTGTGTGTGCGAGAGAGTTTGTGTGTGCGAGAGAGTTTGTGTGTGCGAGAGAGTGTGTGTGTGCGAGAGAGTGTGTGTGCGTGAGAGAGTGTGTGTGTGTGCGTGAGAGAGTTTGTGTGTGTGCATGAGAGAGTTTGTGTGTGCGAGAGAGTTTGTGTGTGCGCGAGAGAGTTTGTGTGTGCGAGAGTTTGTTTGTGTGTGTGCGAGAGAGTTTGTGTGTGTGCGCGAGAGAGTTTGTGTGTGTGCGAGAGAGTTTGTGTGTGCGAGAGAGTTTGTGTGTGTGCGAGAGAGTTTGTGTGCGCGAGAGAGTTTGTGTGTGCGAGAGTTTGTTTGTGTGTGTGCGAGAGAGTTTGTGTGTGTGCGCGAAAGAGTTTGTGTGTGTGCGAGAGAGTTTGTGAGAGAGAGTTTGTGTGTGCATGAGAGTTTGTGTGTGTGCGTGAGAGTTTGTGTGCGAGAGAGTTTGTGTGTGCGAGAGAGTTTGTGTGTGCGAGAGAGTTTGTGTGTGCGAGAGAGTTTGTGTGTGCGAGAGAGTTTGTGTGCGAGAGAGTGTGTGTGCGTGAGAGAGTGTGTGTGTGTGCGTGAGAGAGTTTGTGTGTGTGCATGAGAGAGTTTGTGTGTGCGAGAGAGTTTGTGTGCGCGAGAGAGTTTGTGTGTGCGAGAGTTTGTTTGTGTGTGTGCGAGAGAGTTTGTGTGTGTGCGCGAAAGAGTTTGTGTGTGTGCGAGAGAGTTTGTGTGTGCGAGAGAGTTTGTGTGTGTGCGCGAGAGAGTTTGTGTGTGTGCGAGAGAGTTTGTGTGTGTGCGCGAGAGAGTTTGTGTGTGTGCGTGAGAGAGTTTGTGTGTGTGCATGAGAGAGTTTGTGTGTGTGCGCGAGAGAGTTTGTGTGTGTGCGCGAGAGAGTTTGTGTGTGTGCGAGAGAGTTTGTGTGTGCGAGAGAGTTTGTGTGTGTGCGAGAGAGTTTGTGTGTGCGAGAGAGTTTGTGTGTGCGAGAGAGTTTGTGTGTGCGAGAGTTTGTGTGTGTGCGCGCGTGAGAGAGTTTGTGTGTGTGCGTGAGAGTGTGTGCGCGAGAGATTTTGTGTGTGTGCGAGAGAGCTTGTGTGAGAGAGTGTGTGTGTGCGTGAGAGTGTGTATGTGTGCGTGAGAGTTTGTGTGTGTGCGAGAGAGTTGGTGTGTGCGAGAGAGTTTGTGTGAGAGAGTTTGTGTGTGCATGAGAGTTTGTGTGTGTGCGAGAGAGCTTGTGTGAGAGAGTATGTGTGTGCGTGAGAGTTTGTGTGTGTGCGAGAGTGTTGGTGTGTGCGAGAGAGTTTGTGTGAGAGAGTTTGTGTGTGCATGAGAGTTTGTGTGTGTGCGTGAGAGTTTGTGTGTGCGAGAGAGTTTGTGTGTGCGAGAGAGTTTGTGTGTGCGAGAGAGTTTGTGTGTGCGAGAGAGTTTGTGTGTGCGAGAGAGTTTGTGTGTGCGAGAGAGTTTGTGTGTGCGAGAGAGTTTGTGTGTGCGAGAGAGTTTGTGTGTGCGAGAGAGTTTGTGTGTGCGAGAGAGTTTGTGTGTGCGAGAGAGTTTGTGTGTGCGAGAGAGTTTGTGTGTGCGAGAGAGTTTGTGTGTGCGAGAGTTTGTGTGTGCGAGAGAGTTTGTGTGTGCGAGAGAGTTTGTGTGTGCGAGAGAGTTTGTGTGTGTGCGAGAGAGTTTGTGTGTGCGAGAGAGTTTGTGTGTGCGAGAGAGTTTGTGTGTGCGAGAGAGTTTGTGTGTGCGAGAGAGTTTGTGTGTGCGAGAGAGTTTGTGTGTGCGAGAGAGTTTGTGTGTGCGAGAGAGTTTGTGTGTGCGAGAGAGTTTGTGTGTGCGAGAGAGTTTGTGTGTGCGAGAGAGTTTGTGTGTGCGAGAGAGTTTGTGTGTGAGAGAGAGTTTGTGTGTGAGAGAGTTTGTGTGTGCGAGAGAGTTTGTGTGTGTGAGAGAGTTTGTGTGTGTGAGAGAGTTTGTGTGTGTGCGAGAGAGTTTGAGTGTGCGAGAGAGTTTGTGAGAGAGAGTGTGTGTGTGCGTGAGAGTGTGTATGTGTGCGTGAGAGTTTGTGTGTGCACGAGAGAGTTTGTATGTGTGCATGAGAGAGTTTGTGTGTGTGCATGAGAGAGTTTGTGTGTGTGCGAGAGAGTTTGTGTGTGTGAGAGAGTTTGTGTGTGTGCGAGAGTTTGTGTGTTTGAGAGAGTTTGTGTGTGCGTGAGAGAGTTTGTATGTGTGCATGAGAGAGTTTGTGTGTGTGCATGAGAGAGTTTGTGTGTGTGCGAGAGAGTTTGTGTGTGTGAGAGTTTGTGCGTGCAAGAGAGTTTGTGCATGCAAGAGAGTTTGTGTGTGCGTGAGTTTGTGCATGCAAGAGAGTTTGTGTGTGCGTGAGTTTGTGCGTGCAAGAGAGTTTGTGTGTGTGTGCGAGAGAGTTTGTGCTTTGTGTGAGTTTGTGTGTGAGAGAGTTTGCCTGAGTGTGTGTGTGTGTGAGAAACAGTGTGTGGGGGTGTGTGTGTGAGAAGTTTGTGAACACACGTGTGTGGTTTTATGTCTGTTTGTGAGAGAATGTGTGTGTGCGCATGTGTATGTGTGAGTTTGTTGTGCATATGAGGGTGCGTCTCCTCACCTTTGAATCCTCTACCATCCGACTTTTGTCTCTCTCTCTCTCTCTCTCCCTGCCACCCCACCATCCCTCCTCCACATGGTTCTCACCTCTTTGTACATCTTGCCACTGATACTCGCCAGTTTGGCTGTTGCAGGTGGTCGCATGGTCTCCATGGCCAGTTTCGAGAGCTGAGCTTTCTCTTTCCTGCGGAGAGCGATGTAGATCTGATACAGGAGGCGTGTAGCAACACCGGGTTCCTGCTGTACCAGTGCCTGCACCACATTGTCGCTGATCATCACCCCCAAGAGCTGCAGAGTCGGCAACAGACGCTGGAAATTGTTGAGCTGAGAAATGGCATTCCTGGTGAGTACAAAAAAAAAATCAGAGGACTAAGAGCGAGAAACTCCCATCACAGGGGACAGAATAATACTGTTCAATTCACTCTGTTCATTGGCTGGTGTTGCACTGTACACTGGATGAGATTATCCAGCAGGGATTGCACCATACACTGACTACGATTAAAGTTCACACCCTGCAATCTACTGTAGACTGCTTTGGTTTACAATGTGAAATTACACATAAACTGTTGGGTTTACAACAAACACTGGCTGGTATTACCCAGAACACTTGCTAGCATTACCCACTGCACTGGCTGGGATTACACTGAACACTGGCTGGGATTACACTGTACACTGGCTCGGATACCCAGTATGCTGGTTTGGGTAACTCTGTACACTGGCTGGATTTACACTGTACACTGGCTCGGAAACCCATAGATCATAGAATTTACAGTGCAGAAGGAGGCCATTCGGCCCGTCGAGTCTGCACAGGCTCTTGGAAAGAGCACCCTAGCAAGGTCAACACCTCCACCCTATCCCCATAACCCAGTAACCCCGCCCAACACTAAGAGCAATTTTGGACACTAAGGGCAATTGATCATGGCCAATCCACCTAACCTGCACATCTTTGGGCTGTGGGAGGAAACCGGAGCACCCGGAGGAAACCCACGCACACACGGGGAGGATGTGCAGACTCCACACAGACAGTGACCCAAGCCGGAATCGAACCTGGGACCCTGGAGCTGTGAAGCAATTTTGCTATCCACAATGCTACCGTGCTGCCCTCAGTATGCTGGTTGGGGTTACTCTGTACACTGGCTCGGATACCCAGTATGCTGGTTGGGGTTACTCTGTACACTGCTGGATTTACACTGTACACTGGCTCGGATACCCATAGATCATAGATCATAGAATTTACAGTTGAGAAGGAGGCCAAGTGGCCCGTCGAGTCTGCACCGGCTCTTGGAAAAAGCACCCTACCCAAGGTCAACACCTCCACCCTATCCCCATAACCCAGTAACCCCACCCAACACTCAGGGCAATTTTGGACACTAAGGGCAAGTTATCATGGCCAATCCACCTAACCTGCACGTCTTTGGACTGTGGAGGAAACCGGAGCACCCGGAGGAAACCCACGCAGACACGAGGAGGATGTGTAGACTCCGCACAGACAGTAACCCAAGCCGGAATCGAACCTGGGACCCTGGAGCTGTGAAGCAATTGTGCTAACCACTGTGCTACCGTGCTGCCCTCATAACCTCATAACCTTGTACACCTCAATCAAGTCACCTCTCTTCCTTTTTCGCTCCAGTGAGAAAAGCCCTAGCTCCCTCAACCTTTCTTCATAAGACATGCCCTCCAGTCCAGGCAGCATCCTGGTAAATCTCCTCTGTACCCTCTCCAAAGCATCCACATCCTTCCTATAATGAGGTGACCAGAACTGGACACAATATTCCAAGTGTGATCTAACCAGGGTTTTATAAAGCTGCAGCAAAACCTCACGGCTCTTAAACTCAATCCCCCTGTTAATGAAAGCCAACACACCATACGCCTTCTTAACAACCCTATCAACCTGGGTGGCAACTTTGAGGGATCTCTGTACGTGAACCCCAGATCCCTCTGTTCCTCCACACTTCCAAGAATCCTGTTTTTAACCCTGTATTCAGCATTCAAATTCGACCTTCCAAAATTAATCAAAGAACAAAACAAGAACAAAGAAATGTACAGCACAGGAACAGGCCCTTCGGCCCTCCAAGCCCATGCCGACCATGCTGCCCGACTAAACTACAATCTTCTACACTTCCTGAGTCCGTATCCTTCTATTCCCATCCTATTCATGTATTTGTCAAGATGCCCCTTAAATGTCACCATCGTCCCTGCTTCCACCACCTCCTCCGACAGCGAGTTCCAGGCACCCACTACCCTCTGTGCAAAAAACTTGCCTCGTACATCTACTCTAAACTTTGCCCCTCTCACCTTAAACCTATGCCCCCTAGTAATTGACCCCTCTACCCCGGGGAAAAGCCTCTGACTATCCACTCTGTCTATGCCCCTCATAATTTTGTAGACCTCTATCAGGTCGCCCCTCAACCTCCTTCGTTCCAGTGAGAACAAACCGAGTTTATTCAACCGCTCCTCATAGCTAATGCCCTCCATACCAGGCAACATTCTGGTAAATCTCTTCTGCACCCTCTCTAAAGCCTCCACATCCTTCTGGTAGTGTGGCGACCAGAATTGAACACTATACTCCAAGTGTGGCCTAACTAAGGTTCTATACAGCTGCAACATGACTTGCCAATTCTTATACTCAATGCCCTGGCCAATGAAGGCAAGCATGCCGTATGCCTTCTTGACTACCTTCTCCACCTGTGTTGCCCCCTTTCAATGACCTGTGGACCTGTACTCCTAGATCTCTTTGACTTTCAATACTCTTGAGGGTTCTACCATTCACTGTATATTCCCTACCTGCATTAGACCTTCCAAAATGCATTACCTCACATTTGTCCGGATTAAACTCCATCTGCCATCTCTTCGCCCAAGTCTCCAAACAATCTAAATCATAGATCATAGAATTTACAGTGCAGAAGGAGGCCATTCGGCCCATCGAGTCTGCACCGGCTCTTGGAAAGAGCATCCTACCAAGGTCAACAGTGACCCAAGCCGGAATTGAACCTGGGACCCTGGAGCTGTGAAGCAATTGTGCTAACCACCGTGCTACCGTGCTGCCCCGCTGTATCCTCAGACAGTCCTCATCGCTATCCGCAATTCCACCAACCGTTGTGTCGTCTGCAAACTTACTAATCAGACCAGTTACATTTTCCTCCAAATCATTTATATATACTACAAACTGCAAAGGTACCAGCACTGATCCCGGTGGAACACCACTGGTCACAGCCGTCCAATTAGAAAAACATCCTTCCATTGCTACTCTCTGCCTTCTATGACCTAGCCAGTTCTGTATCCACCTTGCCAGCTCACCCCTGATCCCGTGTGACTTCACCTTTTGTACTAGTCTACCATGAGGGACCTTGTCAAAGGCCTTACTAAAGTCCATATAGACAACATCCACTGCCCTACCTGCATCAATCATCTTTGTGACCTCCTCGAAAAACTCTATCAAGTTAGTGAGACATGACCTCCCCTTCACAAAACCACGCTGCCTCGCACTAATACGTCCATTTGCTTCCAAATGGGAGTAGATCCTGTCTCGAAGAATTCTCTCCAGTAATTTCCCTACCACTGAAGTAAGGCTCACCGGCCTGTAGTTCCTTGGATTATCCTTGCTACCCTTCTTAAACAGAGGAACAACATTGGCTATTCTCCAGTCCTCCGGGACATCCCCTGAAGACAGTGAGGATCCAATGATTTCTGTCAAGGCCTCAGCAATTTCCTCTCCAGCCTCCTTCAGTATTCTGGGGTAGATCCCATCAGGCCCTGGGGACTTATCTACCTTAATATTTTTTAAGACCCCAACACCTCGTCTTTTTGGATCTCAATGTGACCCAGGCTATCTACACACCCTTCTCCAGACTCAACATCTACCAATTTCTTCTCTTTGGTGAATACTTATGCAAAGTATTCATTTAGTACCTCGCCCATTTCCTCTGGCTCCACACATAGATTCCCTTGCCTATCCTTCAGTGGGCCAACCCTTTCCCTGGCTACCCTCTTGCTTTTTATGTACGTGTAAAAAGCCTTGGGATTTTCCTTAACCCTATTTACCAATGACTTTTCGTGACCCCTTCTAGCCCTCCTGACTCCTTGCTTGAGTTCCTTCCTGCTTTCCTTATATTCCACACAGGCTTCGCCTGTTCCCAGCCTTTTAGCCCTGACAAATGCCTCCTTTTTCTTTTTGACGAGGCCTACAATATCTCTCGTTATCTAAGGTTTCCGAAAATTGACGTATTTATCCTTCTTCCTCACAGGAACATGCCGGTCCTGAATTCCTTTCAACTGTCACTTGAAAGCCTCCCACATGTCAGATGTTGATTTGCCCTCAAACATCCACCCCCAATCTATGTTCTTCAGTTCCCGCCTAATATTGTTATAATTAGTCTTCCCCCAATTTAACACATTCATCCTAGGACCACTCTTATCCTTGTCCACCAGCACTTTAAAACTTACTGAATTGTGGTCACTGTTCCCGAAATGCTCCCCTACTGAAACTTCTACCACCTGGACAGGCTCATTCCCCAATACCAGGTCCAGTACCGCCCCTTCCCTAGTTGGACTGTCTACATATTGTTTTAAGAAGCCCTCCTGGATGCTCCTTACAAACTCCGCCCCGTCTAAGCCCCTGGCACTAAGTGAGTCCCAGTCAATATTGGGGACGTTGAAATCTCCCATCACCACAACCCTGTTGTTTTTACTCTTTTCCAAAATCTGTCTACCTATCTGCTCCTCTATCTCCCGCTTGCTGTTGGGAGGCCTGTAGTAAACCCCCAACATTGTGACTGCACCCTTCTTATTCCTGATCTCTACCCATATAGCCTCACTGCCCTCTGAGGTGTCCTCCCGTAGTACAGCTGTGATATTCTCCTGAACCAGTAGCGCAACTCCGCTACCCCTTTTACATCCCCCTCTATCCCGCCTGAAACATCTAAATCCTGGAACGTTTAGCTGCCAATCCTGCCCTTCCCTCAACCAGGTCTCTGTAATGGCAACAACATCATAGTTCCAAGTACTAATCCAAGCTCTAAGTTCATCTGCCTTACCCGTAATACTTCTTGCATTAAAACATATGCACTTCAGGCCACCAGACCCGCTGTGTTCAGCAACTTCTCCCTGTCTGCTCTGCCTCAGAGCCACACTGTCCCTATTCCCTAGTTCTCCCTCAATGCTCTCACCTTCTGACCTATTGCTCCCGAGCCCACCCCCCTGCCATACTCGTTTAAACCCTCCCGTGTGACACTAGCAAACCTCGCGGCCAGGATATTTATGCCTCTCCGGTTTAGATGCAACCCGTCCTTCTTATATAGGTCACACCTGCCCCGGAAGAGCTCCCAGTGGTCCAGATAACGGAAACCCTCCCTCCTACACCAGCTCACTTCACATTTATTACGGTTGAACTTCATCTGCCATTTCTCAGCCCAGCTCTGCATCCTGTCAATGTCCTGTTGTGACCTGCAACAACCCTCAACACTATCTACAACTCCACCAACCTTCGTATTATCAGCAAACTTACTAACCCACCCTTCCACTTCCTCTTACAAGTCATTTCTAAAAACCACAAAGAGCAGAGGTCCCAGAACAAATCCCTGCGGGACACCACTGGTCACCGACCTCCAGGCGGAATACTTTCATCCACTACCACTCGCTGTCTTCTTTCGGCCAGCCAATTCTGTATCCAGACAACCAAATTTCCCTGTATCCCATGTCCCCTAACTTTCTGAATGGGCCTACCATGGGGAACCTTATCAAATGCCTTACTGAAATCCATATACACCACATCCACTGCCCGACTGTAATAATCCACAGGAGGCAGGGGTTCCGTCACCACACCAGTGTTTATTTGCAATAACTATATACAAGAGCAGCTCCAAACAGAGCTGCTAGCATTCCAGTCAACTTAAGACTGCCTCACAAAGCCTACACAGGTGCTTATATGGGCCGCCTCAATGAGCTATCATTCAGGGAGCTCACACTCCAATTGGCCAACCAATAATGCCAATTGGAGGTCATTACACCCCTCCCCCCCCCCCCGAGGTCCGAGGAATTCCTGCCAGCTGGCATTCCTCTGAGCTTCTTCCTGCTCCTCCTGTCTGGCTCGGTCACCTCTGTGTCGTCCGCCGGGTCGTTCTCCGACGTGGGTGGGGTGTACCTTATAGGTGCCCGTCTTTTCCTTGACGACCTCCTTGGAAGATGTTCTTCCTCCTCCTCGGGGAGAGGTGTCGCGGCGGCCTCGTCGAACGTGCCCATCTCCGACTCTGACGCCTGGATGACGGGGTCTGGAGAAATTGCTCGGGGCTGGGGTGTAGGTATCTTTCCCGTCTGAGCTATCCCAGCTTGAGGCGGTCCTGCTTCGACTGCCTCCAGGTGTGGTTCCGCTGCCCTTATTTGGTCTAGGTGTTTCTTCAGCACCTTACCTCCTATCGAAACTTCATATGACAAGGGCCCTGTTTGGGACTCTACCGTGCCTTTGACCCACGTTGGTCCATTCCCATAATTCTTGACCCAAACCGGTGCCCCCACCTGGAAATGTCTCTGCTGCCGACTATTATCATGCCCCCTGCGTTGGACCTCCTGTTGTTTCTCCACTTTCCCCGTTAAATTTGGGAAAAGGAGGCTCAGCCTCGTTCGCAGCCACCTTCCCATTAAGAGTTCAGCTGGCGGTATACCCGTTGTGGAATGCGGTGTGGTCCAGGAATCAAACAGCCAGCGGGAGAGCTTTGTGTCCATTGACGCTGCTGGCTGCTTCTTGAGTCCCGCTTTTAGTGTCTGGACCGCTCTCTCTGCCAGGCCGTTGGACGCTGGATGGTAAGGGGCCGTTTTGATGTGGCGGATTCCGTTTCCCTTTAGGAATTTTCCAAATTCCCCACTTGTGAATGCCGTTCCGTTGATGACACCAATACCTCCGGAAGTCCATGTGTTGCAAACGAGGCCCTGAGCTTTTCAATTGTCGATGCTGTGCTTGACGCGTTACCCAGTGGGCGTCCAACCATTTGGAGTGGGCGTCCACTATCACCAAAAACATTGAGCCCATGAAAGGGCCGGCGTGGTCAATATGCAGGCAGGTCCACGGTCTGCCTGGCCATTCCCACGGGTGCAATGGCGCAGCTGGTGGCACTCTTTGCCCCTGTTGGCACTCCTGGCACTGACGTACCAAGGCTGCTATGTCTGTGTCCAATCCTGGCCACCAAACGTAGCTTCGAGCGAGCATCTTTATTTTAGACAGCCCTGGGTGTCCGTGATGTAACTCGGTTAAAATTGCCTGACGGCCCTGAGCTGGGTTACCGGGTTCCCCATAATAGGATACCGTCTTCTCCGGTTATTTGGTCCCTTCTGCTGCAGTATGGGTGCATCTGGGGCTCCACTGGTCTCTCCAGTTCCCCTGTTAGCAGTAAATGCTTCACCTTGGCTAAAACTGGGTCTTTTTGCGTCCACAACCGAATGTGTTGTGCGTCCACTGGTAGGGTGTCCAAAAATTTAGAGTCATTACTGTCTCCTCTACTCTCGGTATTAGCGGCGGGGTGGCTGGGAGGGGAAGTCTGCTCAAAGCATCTGCATTTGCTACTCGCGTTCCCGGTCTGTGCTCCAGAACGTATCTATACGCCGCCAGTAGCAACGCCCAGATTTGGATTCTAGCTGATGCAATCGGGGGTATTGACTTGTCTTCTTTTAATAACCCGAATAACGGCTTATGGTTCGTCACTATGGTGAATTTCTACCCGTACAGATACTGGTGACATTTTTTCACTGCAAATATCACCGCCAGTCCTTCCTTCTCGATTTGGGCGTACTTTCTCTCAGCCATCGCCAAGGTCCTCGAAGCATAGGCTATTGGCCGTTCGTCCCCATTCCTTCCTCTATGGGCTAAGACGGCTCCTACCCCGTAAGGTGATGCGTCACACGTGACCACCAACTCCTTCCTTGGGTCATAATGCTCTAGGACATTTTCGGATGACAGCTGTTCCTTAATGTCCCTAAATACTCGGTTTTGGCGGGCGGACCATTTCCATTCTTGTCCCTTTTTTAGTAGCTGGTGGAGGCGTTCTAGGATGGACGCCCTATTTTCAACAAATTTGCCATAATATGTTACCAATCCTAGAAATGATCGTAGCTCCTGAACCGTGGTGGGAGCTGGGGCTTCTTTTATTGCCCTTACTCGGTCTTACAATGGGTGTAATCCCATCCTTGTCGCCACTGTAATAATCCACAGGAGGTAGGGGTTCTGTCACCACACCAGTATTTATTTGCAATAACTTATATACAAGAGCAGCTCCAAACAGTGCTGCTAGCATTCCAGTCAACTTAAGACTGCCTCACAAAGCCTACACAGGTGCTTATATGTGCCCCCTCAATGAGCTATCATTGAGGGAGCTCATACTCCAATTGGCCAACCAATCAAGCCAATTGGAGGTCATTACACCGACCTTCATCAATGTGTCTCGTCACATCCTCAAAGAATTCAATGAGGCTTGTGAGGCATGACCTGCCCCTCACAAAGCCATGCTGACAATCTTTAATCAAACTATGTTTTTCTAAATAATCATAAATCCTATCTCTCAGAATCCTTTCCAGTATCTTGCTCCCCACAGACGTAAGACTGATGGGTCTGTAATTCCCAGGGATTTCCCTATTCCCTTTCTTGAACAGGGGAACAGAACAACATCCGCCTCCCTCCAATCATCTGGTTCTACTCCAATGGAGAGTGAGGACGCAAAGATCATCGCCAACGGCACAGCAATTTCCACCCTCGCTTCCCGTAGTAACCTTGGGTCTATCCCGTCGGGCCCAGGGGACTTATCTATCCTGATGCTTTTCAAAATTTCCAGCACATCCTCCTTCTTAATATCAATCTGATCGAGTCTATTAACCTGGTTCACACTGTTCCCATGAGCAACAAGGTCCCTCTCTCGAGTGAATACTGAAGCAAAATATTCATTTAGGGCCTCCCCCATCTCCTCAGACTCTAGGCACAAATTCCCTCCACTATCCCTGATCGGCCCTACTCTCACTCTGATCATCCTCTTATTTCTCACATAAGTGTAGAATGCCTTGAGGTTTTCCCTAATCCTTCCCGCCAGGGCTTTTTCATGCCCCCTTCTAGCTCTCCTCAGTCCATTTTTGAGTTCCTTCCTGGCTACCTTGTAACCCTCTAGAGCCGTACCAGATCCTTGCTTCCTCAACCTTACATAAGCTTCCTTCTTCCTCTTGACTAGAAGCTCCACTTCTCTTGTCATCCAAGGCTCCTTCACCTGACCATTCCTTCCTCGTCTCAGTGGGACAAAACTATCCAGCACTCGCAGCAAGTGCTCCTTAAACAACCCCCACATTACTGTTGTGCATTTCCCCAAGAACAATTGTTCCCACTTTATGCTCCTCAGCTCCTGTCTAATAGCAGTATAATTTCCCTTTCCCCAATTAAATACCTTCCCATACTGTGTGTTCCTATCCCTCTCCATGACTATGGTAAAGGTCAAGGAGTTGTGGTCACTGTCACCGAAATGCTCTCCCACCGAGACATCTGACCTGGTCCGTTGCCGAGCACCAAGTCCAATACGGCCTCCCCCCTAGTCGGCCTATCTACATATCGAGTCAGGAATCTTTCCTGTACACACCTGACAAAATCTGCTCCATCCAAACCATTTTCACTAAGGAGGTTCCAGTCAATATTAGGGAAGTTGAAGTCACCCATGACAACAACTCTGTTACTTCTGCACCTTTCCAAGATCTGCCGCCCAATCTGTTCCTCTATCTCTCTGCTGCTATTGGGGGGTCTGTAGAAAACTCCCAATAAAGTGACTGCTCCTTTCTTGTTTCTGACTTCCACCTATACTGACTCAGTCGACAAACCCTCCTCGACTAACTCCTTTTCTGCAGCTGTGGTGCACTCCCTAATTAACAGTGCCACTCCCCCTCCTCTTTTACCTCCCTCCCTATTCTTCTGAAAACATCTAAACCCTGGAACATCTAACAACCATTCCTGCCCCTGTGAAATCCATGTCTCCGTAATGGCCACAACATCGTAGTTCCAAGTACTAATCCATGCTCTAAGTTCATCTCCCTTATTCCTGACACTCCTTGCATTGAAACAGACACACTTTATCCCATTCCACGGAGTGCAACTTTGCCCTATCAACTGTCTATCCTTCCTCACAGACTTGCTGCATACTATTTCTGCCTGTTCGACAGCTACCCTATCCTCTGATCCATAGCTCTGGTTCCCGTTCCCCTGCCAAACCAGTTTAAACCTTCCCGTCCCCCTGCCAAACTAGTTTAAAACCTCCCGAAGTGCTCCAGCAAACCTCCCACCCAGGATATTGGTGCCCCTCCAGTTTAGGTGCAATCCATCCTTCATCTCCAGGTCCCACCTTTCCCAGAAGATATCCCAATGATCCACATATCTGAAGCCCTCCCTCCTGCATCAGCCCTGTAGCCACGTGTTCAGCTGCACTCGCTCTCTGTTTCTTGCCTCACTTGCACGTGGCACCGGTAGCTATCCCGAGATCACTACTCTGCTTGTCCTGCTCTTTAGCTTCCAACCTAACTCCCTAAAATCATTTTTGAGATCCTCATCCCTTTTCTTCGCTGTGACATTGTGCACCACGACTTCGGGTTGCTCCCCCTCCCCCTTCAGAATCCTGCAGACTCGATCCGAGACATTTTGATTGGATCCTGTCCCTGTGGAATGATTATTAGAGTTCAGAGGAGCTCAGTTTTGAGTCCTGGAAGCACAGGGAGAAGGTTCCTATGACTCTCTCTCCTCTGTGTTTTACCCAGAAAGGCTGTATTTCTGGAGCTGCAGACAACCTGAATGAATTAATCTCCAGGAAAATTTTGAAGAGGAGCAAGGTAAAAAAAAACACATCTGAAACCGAGGCTTTTTCCTTTCTTCCCCTCTGAACGTGTGTGTCAGTGTGTCTGTGTGTGTGTGTGTCTGTGTGTGTGTGTGTCAGTGTGTCTGTGTATGTGTGTGTGTGTGTGTGTGTGTGTGTGTCAGTGTGTCTGTGTGTGTGTGTGTGTCAGTGTGTCAGTGTGTCTGTGTGTGTGTGTGTGTCAGTGTGTCTGTGTGCGTGTGTGTCAGTGTGTCTGTGTGCGTGTGTGTCAGTGTGTCTGTGTGCGTGTCAGTGTGTCTGTGTGTGTGTGTGTGTGTGTGTCTGTGTGTGTGTGTGTCTGTGTGTGTGTGTGTGTCTGTGTGTGTGTGTGTGTGTGTCTGTGTGTGTGTGTGTGTGACTATATGTGAGTGTGTCTGTCTGTCTGTGTGAGTGTGTGTGTCAGTGTGTGTGTGTGTGTGTCTGTCTGTCTGTCTGTGTGTGTGTGTCTGTCAGTGAGTGTGTCTGCCTTTTTCCTCGGATGGTGATGTCCAGCACGAGGGGACATAACTTTAAATTGAGGGGAGATAGATATAGGACAGACGTCAGAGGTAGGTTCTTTACTCAGAGAGTAGTGAGGGCGTGGAATGCCCTGCCTGCAACAGTAGTGGACTCGCCAACACTAAGGACATTCAAATGGTCATTGGATAGACATATGAATTAAAGGTGCTATATTTAAATGCGCGCAGTGTACGGAACAAGGTAGATGAGCTTGTGGCCCAGATTGTGACTGGCAGGTATGATGTGGTAGGCATCACAGAGACATGGTTGCAGGGGGTTCAGGACTGGCATTTAAACATCCAGGGATTCACAACCTATCGAAAAGACAGAGAGAGGGGGCGGGGTTGCCTTGTTAATTAGGAATGAAATTAAATCAATAGCACTAAACGACATAGGGTCAGATGATGTGGAGTCTGTGTGGGTAGAGTTGAGGAACCACAAAGGCAAAAAAACCATAATGGGAGTTATGTACAGGCCTCCTAACAGTGGTCAGGACCGGGGGCACAAAATGCACCACGAAATAGAAAGTACATGTCAGAAAGGCAAGGTCACAGTGATCATGGGGGACTTCAATATGCAGGTGGACTGGGTAAATAATGCTGCCAGTGGACCCAAGGAAAGGGAATTCATTGAATGTTTACACGAGGGCTTTTTGGAACAGCTTGTGATGGAGCCCACGAGGGAACAGGCCATTCTGAACTTAGTGTTATGTAATGAGCCAGACTTGATTAAAGATCTTAAAGTAAGGGAGCACTTAGGAGGCAGTGATCATAATATGGTAGAATTCAATCTCCAATTTGAAAGAAAGAAGGTAGAATCAGATGTAAAGGTGTTACAGTTAAATAAAGGTAACTACAGGGGCATGAGGGAGGAACTGACGAAAATCGACTGGGAGCAGAGCCTAGTGGGAAAGACAGCAGAACAGCAATGGCAGGAGTTTCTGGGAGTAATTGAGGACACAGTACAGAGGTTCATCCCAAAGAAAAGAAAGGTTATCAGAGGGGGGATTAGGCAGCCATGGCTGACAAAGGAAGTTAGGGAATGCATCAAAGCAAAAGAGTAATGTGGCAAAGAGTAGTGGGAAGTCAGAAGATTGGGAAGGCTACAAAAACAAACAGAGGATAACAAAGAGAGAAATAAGGAAAGAGAGGATCAAATATGAAGGTAGGCTAGCCAGTAACATTAGGAATGATAGTAAAAGTTTCTTTAAATACATTAAAAAACAAACGGGAGGCAAAAGTTGACATTGGGCCGCTCCAAAATGACGCTGGCAATTTTGTGATGGGAGACAAGGAAATAGCTGAGGAACTGAATAAGTACTTTGCGTCAGTCTTCACAGTAGAAGACATGAGTAATATCCCACCAATTCCGGAGAGTCAGGGGGCAGAGTTGAATATGGTAGCCATCACAAAGGAGAAAGTGCTAGAGAAACTAAGAGGTCTAAAAATTGATAAATCTCTGGGCCCAGATGGACTACATCCTAGAGTTCTAAAGGAGATAGCTGAAGAAATACTGGAGGCGTTAGTTATGATCTTTCAAAAGTCACTGGAGTCCGGGAAAGTCCCAGAGGATTGGAAAATCGCTGTTGTAACCCCCCTGTTCAAGAAGGGAACAAGGAAAAAGATGGAAAATTATAGGCCAATTAGCCTAACCTCGGTTGTTGGCAAGATTCTAGAATCCATTGTTAAGGATGAGATTTCTAAATTCTTTGAAGTGCAGGGTCAGATTAGGACAAGTCAGCATGGATTTAGTAAGGGGAGGTCGTGCCTGACAAACCTGTTAGAGTTCTTTGAAGAGATAACAAATAGGTTAGACCAAGGAGAGCCAATGGATGTTATCTATCTTGACTTCCAAAAGGCCTTTGATAAGGTGCCTCACGGGAGACTGCTGAGTAAAATAAGTATTCGAGGCAAGGTACTAACATGGATTGACGATTGGCTGTCAGGCAGAAGGCAGAGAGTTGGGATAAAAGGTTCTTTTTCGGAATGGAAACCGGTGACGAGTGGTGTCCCACAGGGTTCAGTGTTGGGGCCACAGCTGTTCTCTTTATATATTAACGATCTAGACGACGGGACTGGGGGCATTCTGGCTCAGTTTGCCGATGATACAAAGATAGGTGGAGGGGCAGGTAGTATGGAGGAGGTGGGGAGGCTGCAGAAAGATTTAGACAGCTTAGGAGAGTGGTCCAAGAAATGGCTGATGAAATTCAACGTGGGCAAGTGCGAGGTCTTGCACTTTGGAAAAAAGAATAGAGGCATGGACTATTTTCTAAACGGTGACAAAATTCATAATGCTGAAGTGCAAAGGGACTTGGGAGTCCTAGTCCAGGGTTCTCTAAAGGTAAACTTGCAGGTTGAGTCCGTAATTAAGAAAGCAAATGCAATGTTGTCATTCATTTCAAGAGGCTTGGAATATAAAAGCAGGGATGTACTTCTGAAGCTTTATAAAGCATTAGTTAGGCCCCATTTAGAATACTGTGAGCAATTTTGGGCCCCACACCTCAGGAAGGACATACTGGCACTGGAGCGGGTCCAGCGGAGATTCACATGGATGATCCCAGGAATGGTAGGCCTAACATACGATGAACGTCTGAGGATCCTGGGATTATATTCATTGGAGTTTAGGAGGTTGAGGGGAGATCTAATAGAAACTTACAAGATAATGAATGGCTTAGATAGGGTGGACGTAGGGAAGTTGTTTCCATTAGCAGGGGAGACTAGGACCCGGGGGCACAGCCTTAGAATAAAAGGGAGTCATTTTAGAACAGAGATGAGGAGAAATTTCTTCAGCCAGAGAGTGGTGGGTCTGTGGAATTCATTGCCACAGAGGGCGGTGGAGGCCGGGACGTTGAGTGTCTTTAAGACAGAAGTTGATAAATTCTTGATTTCTCGAGGAATTAAGGGCTATGGAGAGAGAGCGGGTAAATGGAGTTGAAATCAGCCATGATTGAATGGTGGAGTGGACTCGATGGGCCGAATGGCCTTACTTCCGCTCCTATGTCTTTTGGTCTTAAAATTACTTGAATCATTTATTTATAAAAATATGTCACTCCTGTCCCATTTGAAGGTGGTTTGACCTGTAAACTGCCCCCTTATGTCCCTGAAAATGCCCCTGCAAGCCCCATCTTCCCAGGGCCCCATCTTCCCAGGGCCCCATCTTCCCAGGGCAATCAGATTGATACTAAATAGCATCCGTGCCCGGGAGGGGAGGGGTGGGGGACTATAATTGGATCAAAATAAACCTTGTACTGTAATTTCTACTTTCATCTCTGCGTTCTGCATCCCACGGATTCAACACCCACAATACAGCCCAGCGCAGCCCCACAATACAGCCCAGCGCAGCCCCACAATACAGCCCAGCGCAGCCCCACAATACAGCCCAGCGCAGCCCCACAATACAGCCCAGCGCAGCCCCACAATACAGCCCAGCGCAGCCCCACAATACAGCCCAGCGCAGCCCCACAATACAGCCCAGCGCATCCCCACAATACAACCCAGCGCAGCCCCACAATACAGCCCAGCGCAGCCCCACAATACAGCCCAGCGCAGCCCCACAATACAGCCCAGCGCATCCCCACAATACAGCCCAGCGCAGCCCCACAATACAGCCCAGCGCAGCCCCACAATACAGCCCAGCGCAGCCCCACAATACAGCCCAGCGCAGCCCCACAATACAGCCCAGCGCAGCCCCACAATACAGCCCAGCGCAGCCCCACAATACAGCCCAGCGCATCCCCACAATACAACCCAGCGCAGCCCCACAATACAGCCCAGCGCAGCCCCACAATACAGCCCAGCGCAGCCCCACAATACAGCCCAGCGCAGCCCCACAATACAGCCCAGCGCAGCCCCACAATACAGCCCAGCGCAGCCCCACAATACAGCCCAACACACCCCATAATACAGACCCACAATACAGCCCAGCGCAGCCCCACAATACAGCCCAACACAGTGCAAGGTGCCTTCAAAATGAAGATAACTGTGACAACGCCAGGTTAAAGTCCAACAGTTTTATTTTGAATCACTAGCTTTTGGAGCACAGCTCCTTCATCAGGTGAAGGGGCAGCGCTCCGAAGCTAGTGATTCCCAACAAGCCTGTTGGACTTTAACCTGGTGTAAGACTTCTTACTGTGCTCACCCCAGTCCAATGCCGGCATCTCCACATCAACCCTCACGAGGACCAGGGGTCATGACTGATTGATCTCTCTGCCTGTTGTTGTGAGCGGGTGGAGGCCGCCCAGCTGGTGCTTGCCTGCGGGACCTTTAAACATAGCTCCCAGACCCAGAGCGGCAGCGGCCATGTTTGTTTTGGTTGCTGCAGTCGCGGGTTTATGTTCAGATTAAAGTGAAGCGCTTTGGCCTTCACAGCCGCCTCCTGGGATTATTACTATTTCATTGTCGTTTTTACTACTCATTGCCTCCCCGGCCTGTGTTTCCCGATCAATATCCTTGTGTATCTATTACACCTGAACAGAGAGGGTGAAAAATGTTCTTACCTGCCTGTGGAGAACTGATCAAAATCATCCTGTAGTTGGTGCTTATTCAAAATCTCGCCAATCAGGTATCCTGTGGAAAAGTCCCTTGCAAATGTCCAGGTTTCTTGAAACAAGAATCAACAATCAGTCGCAGAACACTCAGCCTATCACTGAAACCCTGTTAACCCTGCTCAGAGTTCCCTCCTCTCTCACTCGATCCACCTCTCACTCATTCCCATTTCTCCCTGCATCACATGGTCTCACCCCAAGTATTAACATCAAGTTAGTCTCTCTCTATCTATTCTACCATTCAGTCTATCCACTTCCTCATCTTTCTGTATATGTGACACACTCTCTCCATTACCATCTCAGTCCTTCATGTCTCCCTCTCTATCGTGTTCTCAATTTCTTTCCCTCGGACTGTCATAAGATATACAGGAGCAGAATGAGGCCATTTGGCCCATCGATTCGGCTCCGCCATTCAACCATGGCTGATCTCACCTTGGCCTTAACTCCACCGTCCTGCCTGTTGTCCGTAACCCTTCAACCCATGACCGATTAAAGGGGGCAAGAACTGTGTGCCACTCCAGGTGCGGTCTATTTCCTACCGGCCTCTTTCCTTCTGTCTGGGTCTCTCTTTCGTTCCATTTTTTAAAATCAAGGGTGTGATTCAGTGACAACGTTTCTAAGTGTGGTAGTGAGCGCGAGCTTCCCAGTGCTCAGCCCAGCGAGGCCGGCACCGCAATCCAACGTTAATTGGTCTATTTGAGGTGACCCCTTGGTTCGTCAGCCGATTCCCCTGGACCCCGCTCGCCAGTCCCCCGCTCACAAGGTGCCTCATGGCAGACTGATACAAAAGGTGAAGTCACACGGGATCAGAGGTGAGGTGGTAAGATGGATACAGAATTGGGACGGTCACAGAACATAGAACAATACAGCGCAGTACAGGCCCTTCGGCCCACGATGTTGCACCGAAACAAAAGCCATCTAGCCTACACTATACCATTATCATCCATATGTTTATCCAATAAACTTTTAAATGCCCTCAATGTTGGCGAGTTCACTACTGTAGCAGGTAGGGCATTCCACGGCCTCACTACTCTTTGCGTAAAGAACCTACCTCTGACCTCTGTCCTATATCTATTACCCCTCAGTTTAAAGTTATGTCCCCTCGTGCCAGCCATTTCCATCCACGGGAGAAGGCTCTCACTGTCCACCCTATCCAACCCCCTGATCATTTTGTATGCCTCTATTAAGTCTCCTCTTAACCTTCTTCTCTCCAACGAAAACAACCTCAAGTCCATCAGCCTTTCCTCATAAGATTTTCCCTCCATACCAGGCAACATCCTGGTAAATCTCCTCTGCACCCGCTCCAAAGCCTCCACGTCCTTCCTATAATGCGGTGACCAGAACTGTACGCAATACTCCAAATGCGGCCGTACCAAAGTTCTGTACAGCTGCAACATGACCTCCTGACTCCGGAACTCAATCCCTCTACCAATAAAGGCCAACACTCCATAGGCCTTCTTCACAACCCTATCAACCTGGGTGGCAACTTTCAGGGATCTATGTACATGGACACCTAGATCCCTCTGCTCATCCACACTTTCAAGAACTTTTCCATTAGCCAAATATTCCACATTCCTGTTATTCCTTCCAAAGTGAATCACCTCACACTTCTCTACATTAAACTCCATTTGCCACCTCTCAGCCCAGCTCTGCAGCTTATCTATATCCCTCTGTAACCTGCTACTTCCTTCCACACTATCGACAACACCACCGACTTTAGTATCGTCTGCAAATTTACTCACCCACCCTCCTCCGCCTTCCTCTAGGTCATTGATAAAAATGACAAACAGCAACGGCCCCAGAACAGATCCTTGTGGTACTCCACTTGTGACTGAACTCCATTCTGAACATTTCCCATCAACCACCACCCTCTGTCTTCTTTCAGCTAGCCAATTTCTGATCCACATCTCTAAATCACCCTCAATCCCCAGCCTCCGTATTTTCTACGTACCAGAAGGCAGAGGATAGCAGTAGAAGGGTGTTTTTCTGGTGACTAGTGGTGGTCCACAGGGATCGGTGATGGGGCCTCTGTTGTTTGTGGTGTACATAAAGGATTTGGAGGAAAATATAGCCGGTCTGATTAGTAAGTTCACGGAAGACACGTAGGTTGGTGGAGTGGCAGATAGTGTTGAGGATTGTCAGAGGATACAGCAGGACATAGATAGGTTGGAGACTTGGGCAGAGAAATGGCAAACGGAGTTTAATCCGGACAGATGTGAGGTAATGCATTTTGGTAGGTCTAACATAGAGAGGAAATATACCATAAATGGCAAAACTCTTAGGAATATAGAAAGTCAGAGAGATCTGGGCGTGCAAGTCCACAGATCTTTGAAAGTGGGAACGCAATGGACAAGGTAGTCAAGAAAGCATACGGAATGCTTGCCTTCATTGGACGGTAAGAAGCCTTATAACACCAGGTTAAAGTCCAACAGGTTTGTTTTAAATCACTAGCTTTTGGAGCACTGCTCCTTCCTCAGGGGAATGCTCCGAAAGCTAGTGACATTGAAACACACCTGTTGGTCTTTAACCTGGTGCTGTAAGACTTCTTACTGTGCCCACCCAAGTCCAACGCCAGCATCTCCACTTCATTGGACGGGAGATCGAGTATAAAAACTGGCAAGTCATGCTACAGTTGTATAGAACCTTGGTAAGGCCGCACTTGGAATATTGCGCACAATTATGGTCACCGCACTACCAGAAGGATGAGGAGGCTTTGGAGAGGGTGCAGAGGAGGTTTACCAGGATGGTGCCTGGTCTGGAGGGTGCCTGGTCTGGAGGGTGTTAGCTATGCGGCGAGGCTGTCATTAGAAAGACGGAGGTTGAGGGGTAACCAGATAGAGGTCTACAAGATTATGAGGGGCATAGATAGAGTGGATGGGCAGGCACTCTTTCCCAGGGTGGATGGGTCAGTCACCAGGGGGCATAGGTTTAAGGTCCATGGGGCAAGGTGTAGAGGAGATGTGCGAGGCAGGTTTTTTACACAGAGGGTGGGTGAGTGCCTGGAACGCGATGCCAGGGGCGGTTGTGGAAGCAGATACATTAACGGCGTTCAAAAGACATCTTGACAAACACATGGACAGGATGGGTATAGAGGGATACGGCACAAGGAAGTGCTGAGAGTTTTGGCCAAGGTTGGTATCATGACCGGTACAGGCTTGGAGGGCCGAAGGGCCTGTCCCTGTGCTGTATTGTTCTTCGTTCTTTGACACGGAGTTTAGAAGGAAGACCATGGCGGAAATCTCCAACATTTTTACCTGCAGGAAGTGCAGCCATCTCCAGCTCCTCCAAGACCGAGTTAGGGAACTGGAGCTGGAGTTGGATGAACTTCGGATCATTCGGGAGGCAGAGGGGGTCATAGATAGCAGCTTCAGGGAATTAGTTACACCAAAGATTGGAGATAGATGGGTAACTGTAAGAGGGACTGGGAAGAAGCAGTCAGTGCAGGGATCCCCTGCGGTCGTTCCCCTGAGTAACAAGTATACCGCTTTGGATACTTGTGGGGGGGGGGACTTACCAGGGAGAAGCCATGGGGTACGGGCCTCTGGCACAGAGTCTGTCCCTGTTGCTCAGAAGGGAAGGGGGGAGAGGAGGCAGAGGGGAGAGGGGAGAGAAGGGGGCAGAGCATTAGTAATTGGGGACTCGATAGTCGGGGGCACAGATAGGAGATTTTGTGGGAGCGTGAGAGACTCACGTTTGGTATGTTGCCTCCCAGGTGCAAGGGTACGTGATGTCTCGGATCGTGTTTTCCGGGTCCTTAGGGGGGAGGGGGAGCAGCCTCAAAGAACAAAGAACAAAGAAATGTACAGCACAGGAACGGGCCCTTCGGCCCTCCAAGCCCGTGCCGACCATGCTGCCCGACTAAACTACAATCTTCTACACTTCCTGGGTCCGTATCCCTCTATTCCCATCCTATTCATGTATTTGTCAAGATGCCCCTTAAATGTCACTATTGTCCCTGCTTCCACCACCTCCTCCGGTAGCGAGTTCCAGGCACCCACTACCCTCTGCGTAAAAAACTTGCCTCGTACATCTACTCTAAACCTTGCCCCTCTCACCTTAAGCCTATGCCCCCTAGTAATTGACCCCTCTACCCTGGGGAAAAGCCTCTGACTATCCACTCTGTCTATGCCCCTCATAATTTTGTATACCTCTATCAGGTCTCCCCTTAACCTCCTTCGTTCCAGTGAGAACAAACCGAGTTTATTCAACCGCTCCTCATAGCTAATGCCCTCCATACCAGGCAACATTCTGGTAAATCTCTTCTGCACCCTCTCTAAAGCCTCCACATCCTTCTGGTAGTGTGGCGATCAGAATTGAACACTATACTCCAAGTGTAGCCTAACTAAGGTTCTATACAGCTGCAACATGACTTGCCAATTCTTATACTCAATGCCCCGGCCAATGAAGGCAAGCATGCCGTATGCCTTCTTGACTACCTTCTCCACCTGTGTTGCCCCTTTCAATGACCTGTGGACCTGTACTCCTAGGTCTCTTTGACTTTCAATACTCTTGAGGGTTCTACCATTCACTGTATATTCCCTACCTGCATTAGACCTTCCAAAATGCATTACCTCACATTTGTCCGGATTAAACTCCATCTGCAATCTCTCCGCCCAAGGCTCCAAACAATCTAAATCCTGCTGTATCCTCCGACAGTCCTCATCGCTATCCACAATTCCAAGTCGTGGTCCACATTGGCACTAACGACATAGGTAGGAAAGGGGACAAGGATGTCAGGCAGGCTTTCAGGGAGCTAGGATGGAAGCTCAGAACGAGAACAGAGTTGTTATCTCTGGGTTGTTGCCCGTGCCACGTGATAATGAGATGAGGAATAGGGAGAGAGAGCAATTAAACACGTGGCTACAGGGATGGTGCAGGCGGGAGGGATTCAGATTTCTGGGTAACTGGGGCTCTTTCAGGGGAAGGTGGGACCTCTTCAGACAGGATGGTCTACATCTGAACCTGAGGGGCACAAATATCCTGGGGGGGAGATTTGTTAGTGCTCTTTGGGGGGTTTAAACTAATGCAGCAGGGGCATGGGAACCTGGATTGTAGTTTTAGGGTACGGGAGAATGAGAGTATAGAGGTCAGAAGCACAGATTTGACTTCGCAGGAGGGGGCCAGTGTTCAGGTAGGTGGTTTGAAGTGTGTGTGTCTACTTCAATGCCAGGAGTATACGAAATAAGGTAGGGGAACTGGCAGCATGGGTTGGTACCTGGGACTTCGATGTTGTGGCCATTTCGGAGACATGGATAGAGCAGGGACAGGAATGGATGGTGCAGGTTCCGGGGTTTAGGTGTTTTAGTAAGCTCAGGGAAGGAGGCAAAAGAGGGGGAGGTGTGGCGCTGCTAGTCAAGAGCAGTATTACGGTGGCGGAGAGGATGCTAGATGGGGACTCTTCTTCCGAGGTAGTATGGGCTGAGGTTAGAAACAAGAAAGGAGAGGTCACCCTGTTGGGAGTTTTTTATAGGCCTCCAAATAGTTCTAGGGATGTAGAGGAAAGGATGGCGAAGATAATTCTGGATGAGAGCGAAAGTAACAGGGTAGTTATTATGGGAGACTTTAACTTTCCAAATATTGACTGGAAAAGATATAGTTCGAGTACAATAGATGGGTCATTTTTTGTACAATGTGTGCAGGAGGGTTTCCTGACACAATATGTTGACAGGCCAACAAGAGGCGAGGCCACTTTGGATTTGGTTTTGGTTTTGAACCAGGCCAGGTGTTGGATTTGGAGGTAGGAGAGCACTTTGGGGACAGTGACCACAATTCGGTGACGTTTACGTTAGTGATGGAAAGGGATAAGTATACACCGCAGGGCAAAAGTTATAGCTGGGGGAAGGGCAATTATGATGCCATTAGACATGACTTGGGGGGGATAGGTTGGAGAAGTAGGCTGCAAGTGTTGGGCACACTGGATAAGTGGAGCTTGTTCAACGAACAGCTACTGCGTGTTCTTGATAAGTACGTACCGGTCAGGCAGGGAGGAAGGCGTCGAGCGAGGGAACCGTGGTTTACCAAAGAAGTGGAATCTCTTGTTAAGAGGAAGAAGGAGGCCTATGTGAAGATGAGGTGTGAAGTTTCAGTTGGGGCGATTGATAGTTATAAGGTAGCGAGGAAGGATCTAAAGAGAGAGCTAAGACGAGCAAGGAGGGGACATGAGAAGTATTTGGCAGGTAGGATCAAGGAAAACCCAAAAGCTTTCTATAGGTATGTCAGGAATAAGCGAATGACTAGGGAAAGAGTAGGACCAGTCAAGGACAGGGATGGGAAGTTGTGTGTGGAGTCTGAAGAGATAGGCGAGATACTAAATGAATATTTTTCGTCAGTATTCACTCAGGAAAAAGATAATGTTGTGGAGGAGAATGCTGAGACCCAGGCTATTAGAATAGATGGCATTGAGGTACGTAGGGAAGAGGTGTTGGCAATTCTGGACAGGCTGAAAATAGATAAGTACCCGGGGCCTGATGGGATTTATCCTAGGATTCTCTGGGAGGCCAGGGAAGAGATTGCTGGGCCTTTGGCTTTGATTTTTATGTTATCATTGGCTACAGGAATAGTGCCAGAGGACTGGAGGATAGCAAATGTGGTCCCTTTGTTCAAAAAGGGGAGTAGAGACAACCCCGGCAACGATAGACCAGTGAGCCTCACGTCTGTTGTGGGTAAAGTCTTGGAGGGGATTATAAGAGACAAGATTTATCATCATCTAGATAGGAATATGATCAGGGATAGTCAGCATGGCTTTGCAAAGGGTAGGTCATGCCTCACAAACCTTATCGAGCTCTTTGAGAAGGTGACTGAACAGGTAGACGAGGGTAGAGCAGTTGATGTGGTGTATATGGATTTCAGTAAAGCGTTTGATAAGGTTCCCCACGGTAGGCTATTGCAGAAAATACGGAGGCTGGGGATTGAGGGTGATTTAGAGATGTGGATCAGAAATTGGCTAGCTGAAAGAAGACAGAGGGTGGTGGTTGATGGGAAATGTTCAGAATCGAGTTCAGTTACAAGTGGCGTACCACAAGGATCTGTTCTGGGGCCGTTGCTGTTTGTCATTTTTATCAACGACCTAGAGGGTGGGTGAGTAAATTTGCCGACGACACTAAAGTCGGTGGTGTTGTCGACAGTGCGGAAGGATGTAGCAGGTTACAGAGGGACATAGATAAGCTGCAGAGCTGGGCTGAGAGGTGGCAAATGGAGTTTAATGTAGAGAAGTGTGAGGTGATTCACTTTGGAAGGAATAACAGGAATGCGGAATATTTGGCTAATGGTAAAGTTCTTGGAAGTGTGGATGAGCAGAGGGATCTAGGAGTCCATGTACATAGATCCCTGAAAGTTGCCACCCAGGTTGATAGGGTTGTGAAGAAGGCCTATGGAGTGTTGGCCTTTATTGGTAGAGGGATTGGGTTCCGGAGTCATGAGGTCATGTTGCAGCTGTACAAAACTCTGGTACGGCCGCATTTGGAGTATTGCGTACAGTTCTGGTCACCGCATTATGGAAGGACGTGGAAGCTTTGGAGCAGGTGCAGAGGAGATTTACCAGGATGTTGCCTGGTATGGAGGGAAAATCTTATGAGGAAAGGCTGATGGACTTGAGGTTGTTTTCGTTAGAGAGAAGAAGGTTAAGAGGAGACTTAATAGAGGCATACAAAATGATCAGGGGGTTAGATAGGGTGGACAGTGAGAGCTTTAAACTGAGGGGTAATAGATATAGGACAGAGGTCAGAGGTAGGTTCTTTACGCAAAGAGTGGTGAGGCCGTGGAATGCCCTACCTGCAACAGTAGTGAACTCGCCAACATTGAGGGCATTTAAAAGTTTATTGGATAAGCATATGGATGATAATGGCATAGTGTAGGTTAGATGGCTTTTGTTTCGGTGCAACATCGTGGGCCGAAGGGCCTGTACTGTGCTGTATCGTTCTATGTTCTATTGGCACACACCGACCTATCATGTGAGGGGACTTTAACTGTGTACAGGACCTACGGATGGTCAGATCAAACCCCAAAACAGGGAGAACCTCTAATACGGTGAAAGGACTCGGCATGTTCCTGGAGCAGATGGGCGCAGTGGACCCATGGGGGCTCATCCACCCATGGGAGAAGGAGTTCCCAGGTACATAACATATACACCCGGATCGACCTCTTTGTACTGGGGAAGCGGTGCTTCCAGGGAGCGTAAGGGCGGAATACTCCGCAATCTCCACGGGCGGCACAGTATCACAGTGGTTAGCATTGGTGCCTCACTGCTCCAGGCTCCCAGGTTCGATTCCTGGCTTGGATCACTGTCTGTGTGGAGTCTGCACATTCGCCCCGTGTGTGCGTGGGTTTCCTCCGGGTGCTCCGGTTTCTCCCACAGTCCAGACGTGCAGGTTAGGTGGATTGGCCTTGATAAATTGCCCTTAGTGGCCAAAAAGGTGAGGTGGAGTTACTGGGTTACAGGGATTGGGTGGAGGCTTCGAGTTGCTCCTTTTCTATCTTTGAAACCATTGCGTCTTTTTGTGAAACTCGGCCACGACTAATTGCTATTGGGGTGATGCTTTCCAAATAAGATTGCTGACGTAAAGTTGCCCCTAACTTATTCTGTCCAATTTCCAGTCCAATATATTTAAATGCACCAGAAGCCTGACTTCCAACCCTGAATTCTTTCCTCAAACCAGAGATTTCAATAGCTTCAAAATCACTAGTCCCACCCCACAAAAAATCGACATGCATCATAAAGATGCCAGAAAGATTTCCTTTATAGTGCCAGTAAAACATTGCAGGATCTGCTTTCAACTGGCAACAGCCTAACTTTAACAAAACTGACCTTACCGAAAAATATCAGACTCTAGATGCATCATTTAAGCCACATACACATTTGTTCAACTTCCAGAGTACCCCTTCTGTGTTAGCTGCTTCTTTAGGAGGACGGAGAAAAATGTCTCTCTGGAGCTGATGCCCCTGCAAAAAGGCAGCTTTTATATCTATAGATTTGCATTCCCATGCCTTTGTGGCTAATAGAGCCAAGATGATCTTTAAAATAACCTTTCCTGCTGTAGATGAATCTACCCTTAAATCCTGATCTTCTAAGTTTTCTTCAAATCCCCTTGCCACAAGCCTGGCCTTTGCCTTATAAGTTCCATCCGGAATAACCTTTTCCGTGCAAATGCATCTGTGGGATAGAGCTCTTTGTCCCCTATCCGGTACTTCCGTGTGTACCCCAAATTCACTCCAACTACGCAATCCTTGCTGTTTAGCTTCTTTGATAACTTTTTCATCTAATTTATTTGAAGCCACTAAAATCTCACGTGCATGTGGGCTTCTGCTCCTATTAGTATTCGTAGTCTTACTCGTGTTCCGAGATCTTGACAAACTACGTCCCCTCTCCCGCCTGGTATCTCGTTCTGTACTGCTACTGCTTGATCGTTCCCTTCTGCTGTGGGATGTCCTTTCAATAGTTTACGACCTTTTCCTGCGGACCTGGTCACTATCCGATGTACTATCTGAACTGGCACTGCGTTTCTGTGACCTCCATTTTTGAACTTCGTTTTCCCAATCCATAGTCTTGACCCCTTCCCCTGAATGCTGTACATTCAACCAATTTTTATACTTTCCAGTGGCCTTCCCTGCTCTACTAATAACAGTTTCATCCTTCCATTGACTAGACCCTTCAGGCAAGTATGTCACTTTTGTACCAACTTTTGGCAGTTGCCCTTTCGGAAAAATGGCCTGTTCTAATTCATCAGAAGTGTTGTGTTCCTCCACAGAAACCCTGTCTATATCAGTTAATTGGTCCTCATAGTTCTGTAACACATGCGTACCAGATGACTCTGGTTCCTCGTCATGTCTGTCTGCTCTGTCTAAATTTGAAAATTTGTAATCTGTACCCATTATCCTTGATGAATAGACCCTAACAGTTTGATTACTATGTTGCAAAATAATTGTTTTGCCATCTATGCCTATGATCTTCCCTGGGCCTTTCCATTCATTAGAACAGGGGCTGTTTAGCACAGCGCTAAATCGCTGGCTTTGAAAGCAGACCAAGGCAGGCCAGCAGCACGGTTCAATTCCCATAACAGCCTCCCCGAACAGGCGCCAGAATGTGGCGACTAGGGGCTTTTCACAGTAACTTCATTTGAAGACTACTTGTGACAATAAGCGATTTTCATTTCAATTGTCTCTCTTATAGTATACCATGCCTCCTCGCTGAAAAACGGCATCTGATGGCCATACGTTATGTCTTAAAGCTCTGCGAATTCTTTCAGAGACTTCTTCTTCCAAAAAAGCTTTTCTACTGCGATGTAATGCATTTAAATGTTCAGCAAAACCAGAGCTAATTGTAGTCCCCTCTCAAGCTGGAGGCTGGTCATCCAAAATGGACGGAATTTTAGGATTTCTACCAAACACTAATTGATAAGGACTATAGCTCCCAACCATCTGCAATGAATTCTTTGCATGTACTGCCCATGCGAAAGCTGAATTTAGCCTGCAATTTGGTCAATCTGCAACATTTTCCGAAGCATGTCATCGATGACAGCATGATTTCTTTCACAGACACCATTACTAAATGGGCTTTCTGCAGCCGTATTTACAACTGTGATATTCATGTTTTCACACATATCCCTAAACTCATAATTAGCAAATTCTCCCCATTGTCCGGAAGGAATTTTGCCGGTGGACCCATTCCTGTCCCTATTCATTTTTCCACGATTTGGTCCAGAATTACTCTCTTTTCTTTACTTCGTACAATCGTTGATTGACTAAATCTGGTTGCTAAATCTACAAAAGCCCCTTTACATATCAGTGTCAATTAATGGATACTTAACATAAATGAGACAACTAATTGCAATATCTCTTAACCCATTACTTAACATCTCTCACCCTCCCTCTCTCTCACACTCCCTCGATCTTACCCACCTCTCCACACTCTCTCCATCTTACCCACTCTCTCTCCCTCCCTCTCTCTTACCCACTCCCTCTCCCTCTCTCTCTCACTCTCTCTATCTTACCCACTCTCTCTCCCTCTCTCTCTCACACACTCTCTCTATCTTACCCACTCTCCCATCCTCTCTCTCACACTCGCTCTATCTTACCCACTCTCTCTCCCCCCTCCCTCACTCTCACACTCTCTCTCCCTATCTTACCCACTCTCTCGCCCTTCCTCTCTCTCTCTCTGACTATCTTACCCACTCTCCCTCCCTCTCTCTCTATCTATCTTACCTACTCTCCCTCCCTCCCTCTCTCTCACTCCGTCTTACCCGCTCTCCCTCCCTCTCTCTCACACTCTCTATATCTTACCCCACTCTCTCTCACTCTCTCTATCTTACCCACGCTCTCAGACTCTCTATCTTACCCACTCTCCCACCCTCCCTCTCTCTCACTCTCTCTATCTTACCCACTCTCTCTCCCTCACACTCCCTCCATCTTACGCACTCTCTCTCCTTCCCTCTCTCTCACACTCTCTCTATCTTACCCACTCTCTCTCTCTCTCTATCTTACCCACTCTCTCTCTCTCTCTCTATCTTACCCACTCTCTCTCTCTCTCTCTATCTTACCCACTCTCGCTCCCTCACTCTCACGCTGTCTCTCTCTCACACTCTCTCTATCTCTGCCACACTCTCTCTCCCTCACACTCTCTCCCCCCTCACACTCTCTCCCCCCCTCACACTCTCTCCCCCCTCACACTCTCTCCCCCTCACACTCTCTCCCCCCTCACACTCTCTCCCCCCTCACACTCTCTCCCCCCTCACACTCTCTCCCCCCTCACACTCTCTCCCCCCTCACACTCTCTCCCCCCTCACACTCTCTCCCCCCTCACACTCTCTCCCCCTCACACTCTCTCCCCCCTCACACTCTCTCCCCCCTCACACTCTCTCCCCCCTCACACTCTCTCCCCCCTCACACTCTCTCCCCCCTCACACTCTCTCCCCCCTCACACTCTCTCCCCCCTCACACTCTCTCCCCCCTCACACTCTCTCCCCCCTCACACTCTCTCCCCCCTCACACTCTCTCCCCCCTCACACTCTCTCCCCCCTCACACTCTCTCCCCCCCTCACACTCTCTCCCCCCTCACACTCTCTCCCCCCTCACACTCTCTCCCCCCTCACACTCTCTCCCCCCTCACTCTCTCTCCCCCCTCACTCTCTCTCCCCCTCACTCTCTCCCACACTCTCTCTCACACTCTCTCTCACACTCTCTCTCACACTCCCTCTATCTTACCCACTCCCTCTCCCTCCCTCTCTCTCACACTCCCTCTATCTTACCCACACTCTCCCTCGCTCTCTCTCTCACTCTCTCTATCTTACCCAGTCTCTCTCCCTCCCTCTCCACTCTCCCTATCCTACCCACTCCCTCTCTCTCTCTCACAGATTCTCTCTCTCTGACACTCCCTCTATCTTACCCACTCTCTCTCCCTCTCTCTCTCACACTCTATCTTAACAAATCTCTCTCCCTCTCTCTCTCACACTCTCTCTATCTTACCCACTCCCTCTCTCCCCCCTCTCTCACAGTCCCTCTATCTTACCCACTCCCTCTCCCCCCCTCTCTCTCACAGTCCCTCTATCTTACCCACTATATTTCCCCTCCCTCTCTCGCACACTCCCTCTATCTTACCCACTCTCTCTCATTCCCTCTCTCTCACACTCCCTCTATCTTACCACTGTCTCTCATTTCCTCTCTCACACTCCCTCTCCCTCCCTCTCACACTTCCTCTATCTTACCCACTCTCTCTCATTCCCTCTCTCTCACACTCCCTCTATCTTACCCACTCTCTCTCATTTCCTCTCTCACACTCCCTCTCCCTCCCTCTCACACTTCCTCTATCTTACCCACTCTCTCTCATTCCCTCTCTCTCACACTCCCTCTATCTTACCCACTCTCTCTCACACTCTCTCCCTCCCTCCCTCTCCCTCTATCTTACCCACTCCCTCTCCCACAGTCCCTCTATCTTACCCACTCTTTCTCCCTTCCTCGCTCTCACACTCCCTCCGCTCTCACACTCCCTCTCCCTCTCACACTCCCTCTCCCTCTCACACTCCCTCCCCTCCCTCTCACACACACTCCCCCTCCCTCTCACACACCCTCCCCCTCCCTCTCACACACCCTCCCCCTCCCTCTCACACACACACACCCCCTCCATCTCACACACACACTCCCCCTCCCTCTCACACACACACTCCCCCTCCCTCTCACACACACACCTGGTGCCAGGGTCCAGGATGTCTCCGAACGGGTAGAGGGAATCCTGAAGGGGGAGGGCAAACAGGTAGAGGTCGTTGTACATATTGGTACTAACGACATAGGCAGGAAGGGGCATGAGGTCCTGCAGCAGGATTTCAGGGAGCTAGGCAGAAAGTTAAAAGGACAGGACCTCGAGGGTTGTAATCTCGGGATTACTCCCTGTGCCACGTGCCAGTGAGGCTAGAAATAGGAAGATAGAGCAGACAAACACGTGGCTAAACAGCTGGTGTAGGAGGGAGGGTTTCGGTTATCTGGACCACTGGGAGCTCTTCCGGGGCAGGTGTGACCTGTATAAGATGGACGGGTTGCATCTAAACGGAGAGGCATAAATATCCTGGCCGCGAGATTTGCTAGTGTCACACGGGGAGGGTTTAAACTAGTATGGCAGGGGGGTGGGCACGGGAGCAATAGGTCAGAAGGTGAGAGCGTTGAGGGAGAACTAGGGAATATGGACAGTGTGGCTCTGAGGCAGAGCAGACGGGGAGAAGTTGCTGAACACAGCGGGTCTGGTGGCCTGAAGTGCATATGTTTTAATGCAAGGAGCATTACGGGTAAGGCAGATGAACTTAGAGCTTGGATTAGTACTTGGAACTATGATGTTGTTGCCATTACAGAGACCTGGTTGAGGGAAGGGCAGGATTGGCAGCTAAACGTTCCAGGATTTAGATGTTTCAGGCGGGATAGAGGGGGATGTAAAAGGGGAGGCGGAGTTGCGCTACTTGTTCAGGAGAGTATCACAGCTATACAGCGAGAGGACACCTCAGAGGGCAGTGAGGCTATATGGGTAGAGATCAGGAATAAGAAGGGTGCAGTCACAATGTTGGGGGTATACTACAGGCCTCCCAACAGCCAGCGGGAGATAGAGGAGCAGATAGGTAGACAGATTTTGGAAAAGAGTAAAAACAACAGGGTTGTGGTGATGGGAGACTTCAACTTCCCCAATATTGACTGGGACTCACTTAGTGCCAGGGGCTTAGACGGGGCAGAGTTTGTAAGGAGCATCCAGGAGGGCTTCTTAAAACAATATGTAAACAGTCCAACTAGGGAAGAGGCGGTACTGGACCTGGTATTGGGGAATGAGCCCGGCCAGGTGGTAGATGTTTCAGTAGGGGAGCATTTCGGTAACAGTGACCACAATTCAGTAAGTTTTAAAGTACTGGTGGACAAGGATAAGAGTGGTCCGAGGATGAATGTGCTAAATTGGGGGAAGGCTAATTATAACAATATTAGGCGGGAACTGAAGAGCATAGATTGGGGGGCGGATGTTTGAGGGCAAATCAACATCTGACATGTGGGAGGCTTTCAAGTGTCAGTTGATAGGAATACAGGACAGGCATGTTCCTGTGAGGAAGAAAGACAAATACGGCAATTTTCGGGAACCTTGGATGACGAATGATATTGTAGGCCTCGTCAAAAAGAAAAAGGAGGCATTTGTCAGGGCTAAAAGGCTGGGAACAGACGAAGCCTGTGTGGCATATAAGGAAAGTAGGAAGGAACTTAAGCAGGGAGTCAGGAGGGCTAGAAGGGGTCATGAAAAGTCATTGGCAAATAGGGTTAAGGAAAATCCCAAGGCTTTTTACACTTACATAAAAAGCAAGAGGGTAGCCAGGGAAAGGGTTGGCCCACTGAAGGATAGGCAAGGGAATCTATGTGTGGAGCCAGAGGAAATGGGCGAGGTACTAAATGAATACTTTGCATCAGTATTCACCAAAGAGAAGGAATTGGTAGATGTTGAGTCTGGAGAAGGGGGGTGTAGATAGCCTGGGTCACATTGTGATCCAAAAAGACGAGGTGTTGGGTGTCTTAAAAAATATTAAGGTAGATAAGTCCCCAGGGCCGGATGGGATCTACCCCAGAATACTGAAGGAGGCTGGAGAGGAAATTGCTGAGGCCTTGACAGAAATCTTTGGATCCTCGCTGTCTTCAGGGGATGTCCCGGAGGACTGGAGAATAGCCAATGTTGTTCCTCTGTTTAAGAAGGGTGGCAGGGATAATCCCGGGAACTACAGGCCGGTGAGCCTTACTTCAGTGGTAGGGAAATTACTGGAGAGAATTCTTCGAGACAGGATCTACTCCCATTTGGAAGCAAATGGACGTATTAGTGAGAGGCAGCACGGTTTTGTGAAGGGGAGGTCGTGTCTCACTAACTTGATCGAGTTTTTCGAGGAGGTCACTAAGATGATTGATGCAGGTAGGGCAGTAGATGTTGTCTATATGGACTTCAGTAAGGCCTTTGACAAGGTCCCTCATGGTAGACTAGTACAAAAGGTGAAGTCACACGGGATCAGGGGTGAACTGGCAAGGTGGATACAGAACTGGCTAGGCCATAGAAGGCAGAGGGTAGCAATGGAAGGGATGCTTTTCTAATTGGAGGGCTGTGACCAGTGGTGTTCCACAGGGATCAGTGCTGGGACCTTTGCTCTTTGTAGTATATATAAATGATTTGGAGGAAAATGTAACTGGTCTGATTAGTAAGTTTGCAGACGACACAAAGGTTGGTGGAATTGCGGATAGCGATGAGGACTGTCTGAGGATACAGCAGGATTTAGATTGTCTGGAGACTTGGGCGGAGAGATGGCAGATGGAGTTTAACCTGGACAAATGTGAGGTAATGCATTTTGGAAGGGCTAATGCAGGTAGGGAATATACAGTGAATGGTAGAACCCTCAAGAGTATTGAAAGTCAAAGAGATCTAGGAGTACAGGTCCACAGATCACTGAAAGGGGCTACACAGGTGGAGAAGGTAGTCAAGAAGGCATACGGCATGCTTGCCTTCATTGGCCGGGGCATTGAGTATAAGAATTGGCAAGTCATGTTGCAGCTGTATAGAACCTTAGTTAGGCCACACTTGGAGTATAGTGTTCAATTCTGGTCGCCACACTACCAGAAGGATGTGGAGGCTTTAGAGAGGGTGCAGAAGAGATTTACCAGAATGTTGCCTGGTATGGAGGGCATAAGCTATGAGGAGCGGTTGAATAAACTCGGTTTGTTCTCACTGGAACGAAGGAGGTTGAGGGGCGACCTGATAGAGGTATACAAAATTATGAGGGGCATAGACAGAGTGGATAGTCAGAGGCTTTTCCCCAGGGTAGAGGGGTCAATTACTAGGGGGCATAGGTTTAAGGTGAGAGGGGCAAAGTTTAGAGTAGATGTACGAGGCAAGTTTTTTACGCAGAGGGTAGTGGGTGCCTGGAACTCACTACCGGAGGAGGTAGTGGAGGCAGGGACGATAGGGACATTTAAGGGGCATCTTGACAAATATATGAATAGGATGGGAATAGAAGGATACGGACCCAGGAAGTGTAGAAGATTGTAGTTTAGTCGGGCAGTATGGTCGGCACGGGCTTGGAGGGCCGAAGGGCCTGTTCCTGTGCTGTACATTTCTTTGTTCTTTGTTCTTTGTAACACACTCCCCCTCCCTCTCACACACACACTCCCCCTCCCTCTCACACACACACTCCCCCCACCCTCTCACACACACTCCCCCTCCCTCTCACACACACACTCCCCCTCCCTCTCACACACACACTCCCCCTCCCTCTCACACACACACTCCCCTTCCCTCTCACACACACACTCCCCCTCCCTCTCACACACACACTCCCCCTCCCTCTCACACACACACTCCCCCTCCCTCTCACACACACACCCCCCCTCCCTCTCACACACACACTCCCCCTCCCTCACACACACACTTCCCCTCCCACTCACACACACCACTCCCCCTCCCTCTCACACACACACTCCCCCTCTCTCTCACACACACACTCCCCCTCTCTCTCACACACACACTCCCCCTCTCTCTCTCACACACACTCCCCCTCTCTCTCACACACACACTCCCCCCTCTCTCTCACACACACACTCCCCCTCTCTCTCACACACACACTCCCCACTCTCTCTCACACACACACCCCCCCTCTCTCACACACACACACCCCCCTCTCTCACACACACACACTCCCCCTCTCTCTCACACACACACACTCTCCCCTCTCCTCACACACACACACTCCCCTCTCTCACACACACACACTCCCTCTCTCTCACACACACACTCTCCCTCTCCTCACACACACACTCTCCCTCTCTCACACACACACTCTCCCTCTCTCTCACACACACACACTCTCCCTCTCTCTCACACACACACTCTCTCTCCCTCTCTCTCACACACCACACTCTCCCTCTCTCTCACACACACACTCAGTCACTCTCTCTGTCTCTCTCTCTTTCTCTCTCACACTCCCTCCCCCTCACACTCTCCCTCCCCCTCACACACTCCCTCCCCCTCACACTCTCCCTCCCCACCCACTCTCCCTCCCCCCCCACACTCTCCCTCCCCCCCACACTCCCTCCCTCCCACACTCCCTCCCTCCCACACTCCCTCCCTCTCTCTCCCTCCCTCCCTCTCACACTCCTCTCTCTCCCTCCCTTTCTCACTCCCTCTCTCTCTCACACTCTCCCTCTCTCTCTCTCACACTCCCTCTCTCTCTCTCTCTCACACTCCCTCTCTCTCTCTCTCACACTCCCTCTCTCTCTCTCTCACACTCCCTCTCTCTCTCTCTCACACTCCCCTCTCTCTCACACTCCCTCTCTCTCTCTCACACTCCCTCTCTCTCTCACACTCCCTCTCTCTCTCTCACACTCCCTCTCTCTCTCTCACACTCCCTCTCTCTCACTCACACTCCCTCTCTCTCTCTCTCACACTCCCTCTCTCTCTCTCTCTCACACTCCCTCTCTCTCTCTCTCTCTCACACTCCCTCTCTCTCTCTCTCTCTCACACTCCCTCTCTCTCTCTCACACTCCCTCTCTCTCTCTCACACTCCCTCTCTCTCTCTCACACTCCCTCTCTCTCTCTCTCACACTCCCTCTCTCTCTCTCACACTCACCCTCTCTCTCTCTCACACTCCCTCTCTCTCTCTCTCACACTCCCTCTCTCTCTCTCACACTCCCTCTCTCTCTCTCACACTCCCGCTCTCTCTCTCACACTCCCGCTCTCTCTCTCACACTCCCGCTCTCTCTCTCACACTCCCTCTCTCTCTCTCACACTCCCTCTCTCTCTCTCACACTCCCTCTCTCTCTCACACTCCCTCTCTCTCTCTCACACTCCCTCTCTCTCTCTCACACTCCCTCTCTCTCTCTCACACTCCCTCTCTCTCTCTCACACTCCCCTCTCTCTCTTTCACACTCCCTCTCTCTCTCTCACACTCCCTCTCTCTCTCTCACACTCCTCTCTCTCTCTCTCTCACACTCCCTCCCTCACTCTCTCTCACACTCCCTCCCTCTCTCTCTCTCACACTCCCTCCCTCTCTCTCTCTCACTCTCACACTCCCTCTCTCTCTCACCCATCCCTCTCTCTATCTATCACTCCCTCCCTCTCCCTCCCCCTCTCACTCACTCCCTCTCTCTCTCTCTCTCTCCTCACTCCCTCCCCCTCTCCCCCTCCCCCTCACACACCCTCCCTCCCCCTCACACTCCCTCCCTCCCCCTCACACTCCCTCCGTCCCCCTCACACTCCCTCCCTCTCACACTCACTCACTCCCTCTCACACTCACTCACTCCCCTCTCACACACACTCCCTCTCTCACTCTCTCCACACTCCCTCTCTCTCTCTCACCACACTCCCTCTCTCTCTCTCTCACACTCCCTCTCTCTCTCTCTCACACTCCCCTCTCTCTCTCTCTCTCACACTCCCTCTCTCTCTCTCTCACACTCCCTCTCTCTCTCTCTCACACTCCCTCTCTCTCTCTCTCACACTCCCTCTCTCTCTCTCTCACACTCCCTCTCTCTCTCTCTCACACTCCCTCTCTCTCTCTCACACTCCCTCTCTCTCTCTCTCACACTCCCTCTCTCTCTCTCTCACACTCCTCTCTCTCTCTCACACTCCCTCTCTCTCTCACACACCCTCTCTCTCACACACACCCTCTCTCTCTCACACTCCCTCTCTCTCTCACACTCCCTCTCTCTCTCTCTCACACTCCCTCTCTCTCTCTCTCACACTCCCTCTCTCTCTCTCTCACACTCCCTCTCTCTCTCTCTCACACTCCCTCTCTCTCTCTCTCACACTCCCTCTCTCTCTCTCTCACACTCCCTCACTCTCTCTCTCACACTCCCTCTCTCTCTCTCTCACACTCCCTCTCTCTCTCTCTCACACTCCCTCTCTCTCTCTCTCACACACTCCCTCTCTCTCTCTCACACTCCCTCTCTCTCTCTCTCACACTCCCTCTCTCTCTCTCTCACACTCCCTCTCTCTCTCTCTCACACTCCCTCTCTCTCTCTCTCACACTCCCTCTCTCTCTCTCTCACACTCCCTCTCTCTCTCTCTCACACTCCCTCTCTCTCTCTCTCACACTCCCTCTCTCTCTCTCTCACACTCCCTCTCTCTCTCTCTCACACTCCCTCTCTCTCTCTCTCACACTCCCTCTCTCTCTCTCTCACACTCCCTCTCTCTCTCTCTCACACTCCCTCTCTCTCTCTCTCACACTCCCTCTCTCTCTCTCTCACACTCCCTCTCTCTCTCTCTCACACTCCCTCTCTCTCTCTCTCACACTCCCTCTCTCTCTCTCACACTCCCTCTCTCTCTCTCTCACACTCCCCTCTCTCTCTCTCTCACACTCCCTCTCTCTCTCTCTCACACTCCCTCTCTCTCTCTCTCACACTCCCTCTCTCTCTCTCTCACACTCCCTCTCTCTCTCTCTCACACTCCCTCTCTCTCTCTCTCACACTCCCTCTCTCTCTCTCTCACACTCCCTCTCTCTCTCTCTCACTCTCTCTCTCTCTCTCTCACACTCCCTCTCTCTCTCTCTCTCTCACACTCCCTCTCTCTCTCTCACACTCCCTCTCTCTCTCTCACACTCCCTCTCTCTCTCTCACACTCCCTCTCTCTCTCTCACCCTCTCTCTCTCTCACACTCCCTCTCTCTCTCTCACACTCCCTCTCTCTCTCTCACACTCCCTCTCTCTCTCTCACACTCCCTCTCTCTCTCTCACACTCCCTCTCTCTCTCTCACACTCCCTCTCTCTCTCTCTCACACTCCCTCTCTCTCTCTCTCACACTCCCTCTCTCTCTCTCTCTCTCACTCTCACACTCCCTCTCTCTCTCTCTCCCTCCCTCTCTCTCTCTATCACTCCCTCCCTCTCCCTCCCCCTCTCACTCCCTCTCTCTCTCTCTCTCACTCCCTCCCCCTCTCCCCCTCCCCCTCACACTCCCTCCCTCCCCCTCACACTCCCTCCCTCCCCCTCACACTCCCTCCCTCCCCCTCACACTCCCTCCCACCCCCACCCCCTCTCCCTCACACTCCCTCCCTCCCTCACACTCCCTCCCTCTCCCCCTCCCCCTCACACTCCCTCCCTCCCTCTCCCCGTCACACTCCCTCCCTCCCTCTCCCCCTCACACTCCCTCCCTCCCTCCCCCCTCACCCTCACACTCCCTCCCTCCCCCTCCCTCCCTCCCCCTCCCTCACACTCCCCCTCTCTCACACTCCCCCTCTCTCACACTCCCCCTCTCTCACACTCCCCCTCTCCCTCTCCCTACCTCTCTCTCCTACCTCTCTCTCCCTCTCACACTCCCTCTCTCTCACACTGTCACTCTCTCTCTCTCTCTCTCACACACTCCCTCTCTCCGTCTCTCCCTCTCTCCCCCCTCTCCCTCTCTCTCTCTCACACTCCCTCTCTCTCTCACACTCCCTCTCTCTCTCACACTCCCTCTCTCTCTCACACTCCCTCTCTCTCTCACACTCCCTCTCTCACACTCCCTCTCTCTCACACTCCCTCTCTCTCTCACACTCCCTCTCTCCCTCTCATACTCCCTCTCACACTCACTCACTCCCTCTCACACTCACTCACTCCCTCTCACACTCACTCACTCCCTCTCACACTCACTCACTCCCTCTCACACTCACTCACTCCCTCACACACTCACTCACTCCCTCACACTCACTCACTCCCTCTCACACTCACTCACTCCCTCTCACACTCACTCCCTCCCTCTCACACTCACTCCCTCCCTCTCACACACTCCCTCCTCCCTCTCACACTCCCTCCCTCTCACACTCCCTCCCTCTCACACTCCCTCCCTCTCACACTCCCTCCCTCTCACACTCCCTCCCTCTCACACTCCCTCCCTCTCACACTCCCTCTCTCTCACACTCCCTCTCTCTCACACCTCCCTCTCTCTCACACTCTCTCTCTCTCTCTCTCTCTCACACTCCCTCTCTCTCTCCCTCTCTCACACTCCCTCTCTCTCTCCCTCTCTCACACTCCCTCTCTCTCTCCCTCTCTCACACTCCCTCTCTCCGTCTCTCCCTCTCTCCCCCTCTCCCTCTCTCTCTCTCACACTCCCTCTCTCTCACACTCCCTCTCTCTCACACTCCCTCTCTCTCACACTCCCTCTCTCTCTCCCTCTCTCACACTCCCTCTCTCTCTCCCTCTCTCACACTCCCTCTCTCCGTCTCTCCCTCTCTCCCCCTCTCCCTCTCTCTCTCTCACACTCCCTCTCTCTCTCACACTCCCTCTCTCTCTCACACTCCCTCTCTCTCTCACACTCCCTCTCTCTCTCACACTCCCTCTCTCTCTCACACTCCCTCTCTCTCTCACACTCCCTCTCTCTCTCACACTCCCTCTCTCTCTCACACTCCCTCTCTCTCTCACACTCCCTCTCTCTCTCACACTCCCTCTCTCTCTCACACTCCCTCTCTCTCTCACACTCCCTCTCTCTCTCACACTCCCTCTCTCTCACACTCTCTCCCTCTCTCTCACACTCCCTCTCTCTCACACTCCCTCTCTCTCACACTCCCTCTCTCTCACACTCCCTCTCTCTCACACTCCCCTCTCTCTCACACTCCCTCTCTCTCACACTCCCTCTCTCTCACACTCCCTCTCTCTCACACTCCCTCTCTCTCACACTCCCTCTCTCTCACACTCCCTCTCTCTCACACTCCCTCTCTCTCACACTCCCTCTCTCTCACACTCCCTCTCTCTCACACTCCCTCTCTCTCTCAGACACTCTCTCTCTCAGACACTCTCTCTCTCAGACACTCTCACACTCCCTCTCTCTCACACTCCCTCTCTCTCACACTCCCTCTCTCTCACACTCCCTCTCTCTCACACTCCCTCTCTCTCACACTCCCCCTCTCTCTCACACTCCCCCTCCCTCTCACACTCCCTCTCTCTCTCACACTCCCTCTCTCTCTCACACTCCCTCCCTCTCTCACACTCCCTCCCTCTCTCACACTCCCTCCCTCTCTCTCTCACACTCTCTCTCTCTCACACTCCCTCTCTCTCACACTCCCTCTCTCTCACACTCC